>NC_080193.1:129271261-129436261 GCF_030028045.1 Hippopotamus amphibius kiboko | reverse complement strand
TTCATGATTTCTCTGTTTCTTCCAGAGTATATCTGATCACTCTAACCTTCCTCCTTCATCCACACCCTCGGCCCTAACACTTACCAAAATGCTTGACGTTAATTATGTAGGTACTACTTAAATGTTTATGATTATTGTTACCTGGTCGTTCAACCACTAGCCATTAGTCCTCTTATATTTCCTAAGTAAAGGACCATTACCATTGTCTTAGTGGCTCAAGCCAGAAAGCTGGGTATCAGACTCTTCCTTACCCCTCACATCCAAATAGCTACCCAGTCCTGTGTTTTCCATTCCCTTCAGTCTTTTTAAAATCTCTTCTCTTGATTATAATGGGCTTCATTATGCCTCCTAATTGCTCTCCACGCATCCAGTTTTCCACTTTCTGCCTCCTATCACTATCCTCAAACCCATTCTCGACAGTGCTGTCAAGTGTTCGATATAAAACAGATACTAAATTTTGTCACATCCCCATCCTTTAGTGGCTCTCTAGTGACTTCAATATAAAATCCAAGCTCCTCAGTATGATGAAGAGTAGAAGCTTTCTGATCTGGCCCCTTCCTCTTACTTATACCTTACTACTATACTTGTTCCTTTAGTCACAAGGATTTTTGAGCTTTTATGCTATTTCCTTTACTGGAAATATTTTACTCCACACTTATTATAATTTGCTCACCCTTTAAGATAAAGATCATGAATCTCTTCATCCAGAAAACAATCTTTAATCCTCCTTTTTCACCTGGCGTAGACCTCCCCCAAATAATATTTATCACATTGTGTCGTAAATACCTCTTTCCTTATTGTGTTTTCCACTGGTGCCTTTCAAACTTTATTGACCCAGATCTAAATAGTAAAAACAAATTTTTTATCACAACCCCACTACACTACACACTGAAATAAAAATTTAATGAAGCAATATTGAACATTATTACATGCAAATCCTCTGGTATTTACTACTCTGTACTATTGTATTTTTTTCCCCTAATTCTAGTTTCAACATACTGAATTGATTTCATGATCCATACTTTAAAAATGCGGCAGTAGGAGCTTCCCTGGTAGCACAGTGGTTGAGAATCCGCCTGTCAATGCAGGGGACAAGGGCTCAATCCCTGGTCTGGGAAGATCACACATGCCTCGAAGCAAATAAGCCCGTGTGGCACAACAACTGAGCCTGCGCTCTAGAGCCCTCGAGCCACAACTACTGAGCCCACGTGCTGCATCTACTGAAGCCCAAGCATCTAGAGCCTGTGCTCCACAACAAGAAAAGCCACCACAATGAGAAGCTTGCGCACCAATATGAAGAGAAGCCCCTGCTCACTGCAACTAGAGAGCCTGTACGCAGTAACAAAGACCCAACACAGCCAATAAGTAAAATAAATAAATTTGTAAAAAACAAAATGCTGCAGTAGACTGTGAACTCACATAGGTTCTCAAGCATAGTAGATGCTCAATACAAATAATTAAGAAAAAGATAAAACAAAAATCTCTGTACCCCTAGCAATTAGCATAGGGCTAGACACATAGCAGTGTTAAATAAAGATGCTTAAGAAAAGAATAATGCACACTTCTGGGGCAGACCATCTTCATGAATCATTATTTTTCCCTCCATCATTTCCCTTTTTTAAGAATAATAGTTTCTTGCAAGATATTATGAGGGTGAGTCAAAAATTATCTGCACTCTGGCTGTAGAATTTATTTTAATCAACTTTTAGAAAAGACAAATACATCATTTTTTGACATAATCTCCTTGCTTTTCAATACACTTTGTCCATCTGTCAACAAGCTTTTGTATTCTCTCATTAAAAAATGTTTTATGCTGAGCTGCGAGCCACAAGTGCACCACTGTCTTCACTTCTTTATCAAAAGTGAATCTTCATCCTCATAAGGCTTCTTTCAGGGGACCAAACAGGTGAAAGTCCAATGGAGCAAGATCAGGACTATAGCGAGGATACTTGAACACCTCAAAATTAACTTTCTGCAGTGTCAACAGTGTGGGCAGAAGTGTGCAGATGTGCGTTGTCATGCAAGATCACGAAGCCCTTGGATAGCAGTCCTTTGTGTTTAATCCAAAGTTTAGGCTTCAGCACAAACTTCTCAAAACCTAAGTCAGTGGATTATTTCATAGGCAGAGCCACGGCTGATTTGCAAATGATTTGCCACATTATCCACCGTCACTCGTCTATTTGACAGAATCACTTCACATGTATGCTCAATGGTGTCATCAGCCATGGACGTGGATGGGCGTCCAGCTCCTTTCTGATGGCTAACATTTGTGCGACCTTCCTTGAACTTCTCTATCCATTCATACACACCTCTTCGCGACAAAACACTTTCTCCATACTGTGCACAGTCTTCCATAAATAACGGCACCAGGTATGCCCTCAGACCACAAAAAACAAATCACAGCATGCTGCTCTTCTTTCATGCAAATCACAAGTGGGGCATCCATTTTTGCTCACACCACAGTTACAAATGAACTGATTTAACATGTTCACACCTGCACAGCAGTGACTGGGGAGACAGTAGCCTTGAACAGAAAGCACTGATAAGACAGTGTGGACAATGGAAGTTTTTTGGTTTTTTTTTTTTGAGAGCATTACAGTGATTTCTTTATTTTTTAAATAAATACATTTATTTATTTATTTATTTATTGGCTGCCTGGCTGGCTGTGTTGGGTCTTCATTGCTGCAAGTGGCCTTTCTCTAGTAGCAGTGAGTGGGGGCTACTCTTCATTGTGGTGCACAGGCTTCTCATTGTGGTAGCTTCTCTTGTTGTAGAACATGGGCTCTAGGTGCACAGGCTTCAGTAGTTGTGGCATACAGGCTCAACAGTTGTGGCTCATGGGGCTCTAGAGCATAGGCTCAGTAGTTGTGGTGCATGGGCTTAGTTGTTCTGCAGCATGTGAGATCTTCCTGGACGAGGGCTTGAACCCATGTCCACTGCTCATCCACATTGGCAGGTGGATTCTTAACCACTGCGCCACCAGGGAAGCCCCAGTGATTTCTTTAAAGTGAGTCGGAGTTCTTCATGTTGGGACATCCTAGTTCAGACAGTGGCAGCACGGCCCCTCCTGGGCTCTGGCTGCAGTGTCCCCCGTGCGGCCCCGGTGCTGCCTGAGCCAGCAGGCCAACTCCTATTTGACTCCCAGGCTCAGCCGCGGGGGCGGGGTGGGCACGGGAGCACTCCGGTGGTGGTGGCGGCGGCGGCGGCGGCGGCGGCGGCGGCGGCGGCGGCGGCGGCGGCGGCGGCGGCGGCGGCGGCGGCGGCGGCGGCGGCGGCGGCGGCGGCGGCGGCGGCGGCGGCGGCGGCGGCGGCGGCGGCGGCGGCGGCGGCGGCGGCGGCGGCGGTGAGGCCAGAAGTTTTAATATAACTGGAGTGCAGATAATTTTTGACTCACCCTCATACATGTAATTTTACACTACAAAATGTACACATGTAAGTACAGATACAGAAACAGGCAAAACTGGAGAATGACTTTAAAAACTGTTGCATTTTCAAAATACTAGCAAACAGAATCCAACAGCACATTAAAAAGATCATACACCATGATCAAGTGGGGTTTATCCCTAGAATGCAAGGATTCTTCAATATATGCAAATCAATCAGTGTGATACACCACATTAACAAATTGAAGGATAAAAACCATATAATAATCTCAATAGATGCAGAAAAAGCTTTTCACAAAATTCAACATCCATTTATGATAAAACTCGAGATAGTGGGCACAGAAGGAAATTACTTCAACATAATTAAAGCCATATATGACAAACCAACAGCCAACATCATTCTAAATGGTAAGAAACTGAAAGAATTCCCTCTAAGAACAGGAACAAGACAAGGGTGCCCACTCTCACATTATTATTCAGCATAGTTTTGGAAGCTTTAGCCACAGCAATCAGAGAAGAGAAAGAAATAAAAGGAATCCAAACTGGAAAAGAAGTAAAATTGTCACTCTTTGCAGATGACATGGTATTATACATAGAAAACCCTAAAGATGGTACCAGCAAACTGCTAGCACTAATCAATGAATTTAGTAAAGTAGCAGGATACAAAATTAATGAACAGAAATCTATTGCATTCCTAGACACTGACAGTGAAAAATCAGAAAGAGAAATTAAGGAAACACTCCCATTTACCACTGCAACAAAAAGAATAAAATACCTAGGAATAAACCTGCCTAAGGAGGCAAAACACCTGTATGCAGAAAACTATAAGACACTGATGAAAGAAGTCAAAGATGATACAAACAGATGGAGAGACATACCATGTTCTTGGATTGGAAGAATTAACATTGTGAAAATGACTATTCTACCCAAAGCAATCTACAGATTCAATGCAATCCCTATCGAATTACCAATGGCATTTTTCACAGAAATAAAACAAGAAATTTTATGATTTGTATGGAAATGCAAAAGACCCCAAATAGCCAAAGCAATCTTGAGAAGGAAAGATGGAGCTGGAGGAATCAGGCTCCCTGACTTCAAACTATACTACAAGGCTACAGTGATCAAGACAGTATGGCACTGGCACCAAAATATAAATATAGATCAATGGAACAGAATAGAGAGCCCAGAGGTAAACCCACGCACATATGGGCAACTTATCTTTGACAAAAGGGGCAAGAATATACAATGGAGAAAAGACAGCCTTTTCAATAAGTGCTGCTGGGAAAATTGGACACCTACATGTAAAAGAATGAAATCAGAACACTTCCTAAAGCCATACACAAACATAAACTCAAAATGGATTAAAGAGCTAAATGTAAGGCCAGACACTATAAAACTCTTAGAGGAAACATAGGCAGAACACTCTATGACATACATCAAAGCAAGATCCTTTTTTGACCCACCTCCTAGAATAATGGAAATAAAATAAAAAATAAACAAGTGAGACCTAATGAAACTTAAAAGCTTTTGCACAGCAAAAGAAACCATAAACAAAACAAGACAACCTTCAGAATGGGAGAAAATATTTGCCAACAAAGCAACTGACAAAGGATTAATCTCCAAAATACACAAGTAGCTCATGCAGCTCAATATCAAAAAAGCAAACAACCCAATCAAAAGATGGGCAGAAGACCCAAATAGACATTTCTCCAAAGAAGACACGCAGATGGCTAACAAACACATGAAAAGATGCTCAACATCACTAATCATTAGAGAAATGCAAGTCAAAGCCACAATGAGGTATCACCTCATACCAGTCAGAATGGCCATCATCGAAAAATCTAGAAACAATAAATGTTGGAGAGGGTGCGGAGAAAAGGGAACCCTCCTGCACTGTTGGTGGAAATGTAAATTGGTACAGTCACTATGGAAAATAGTATGGATGTTCCTTAAAAAACTAAAAATGGAACTACCATATGACCTAGCAATCCCACTCCTGAGCATATACCCAGAGAACACCATAATCCAAAAGGAAACATGTACCACAATGTTCGTTGCAGCAGTATTTACAATAGCCAGGACATGGAAGCAACCTAAATGCCCATCGACAGACGAATGGATAAAGAAGATGTGGCACACAAGGGAGCTCTCCTTTGCCCTTATGTTAAAGAGAACAAACCATGTGGCAAAATTGTTACCTTCCATGTACTGTAGCAAATAATACTTACCAGCTGAACTTCTAAGATGCAGTATGTGTATTTGGTGCCATTGTTTCTCCTATGTACTACAGAAACAAATCCATCTTTGAACTTAATGGTGGACTCATAGCAACTATTACTGGTTTAAAGGACAAATAATTCTTTCCAGTTGTCACTGAAGTCCCTGTAACTAGCAAGTGAATGTGTTCCTGTGTCCTTGTATACCTGTGATAATAAAATTTGTGCAATGTAATGTCAATCTAAATGCAGCTAGAAGATTGTCTTTCCAATACAGTATAGATATTTTTATGTTCCAATAACATTTTATATACCATTGCCATCAATATCTACAGGAGCTCTTTGAAGGTTTGAGTGCTCTGGTCCAATGTTTTTCATATGCTGCTCAGATGGTCCTTCTTCTTCTAAGAGGGAACTTATTTTTCAGATATTTTATGATGTGGAAATTTGTTATTAATGAAGTGGTTTAAAAATTTCTTATACTAAAAGTTCATAAAAACTGTGGGTAACAATAAAAAGGTACATTTTATAAACTTGTACACATCATTATTAAAACATAAGACTGAAATGACATTATTTACATTATTACAGGTTTCTTTTTTTTTTTTTTCACAGCTTTTTGAGCTTTATGTCCTTAAAGCATATACTAACCTCTAAGTCTGGACATGATTTCTCAAATTATTTATTCATCACTTTTTAAATTTATTTTAATTTTTATTTCCACATTCTTTCATTCCTATATTTTCACTGTCATAACTTGTCTTTTTATTTTTGTTATTTACGGTGTATACTGTCCACATACGTGTAATCCAGTTGTTTTGTTTTTGCTCTCCCTTTTTTCCCCAATAAAAGAGATTTTTCTTGAAAAAAAAAAAAAGATGTGGCACATACATATAATGGAATATTACTCAGCCATAAAAAGGAATGAAATTGAGTTATTTGTAGTGAGATGGATGGACCTAGAGTCTGTCATACAGAGTGAAGTAAGCCAGAAAGAGAAAAAAAATTCCATATGCTAGCGCATATATATGGAATCTAAAAAGTGGTACTGATGAATCCAGTGACCGGGCAAGAATAAAGATGCAGATGTAGAGAACGGACTTCAGGACACAGGGTGGGGGGCTGCGAAGGGGAAGCTGGGATGAAGTGAGAGAGTAGCATTGACATACACACACGACCAAATGTAAAATAGATAGCTAGTAGGAAGACGCTGCAGGGAGATCAACTCGATGACTGGTGATGACTTAAAGGGGTGGGATAGGGAGGCTGGGAGGGAGTCATGGGAGGGAGGGGATATGGGGATATATGTATAAATATAGCTGATTCACTTTGTTGTACACCAGAAACTGGCACAGCAGTGTAAAGCAGTTACACTCCAATAAAGAGCGTAAAAAAAATTTTTGCATTTGAAGGACGTAATGACATAGAGAGGCTTGATTGCCAAAGGATAACTGTTTGCTCCTCTCAAAAAAGCCCTAATGTGATAGACACCAAGGTCAGGATCTGGTTAGACATTATCTTCAAAATGGCCCAAAGATCACTTACACTAACCAGATTCACAAGATACTGATGAATAGCTACTATTAACTAATATTTATTATTGAGTACTTACTATGTGTCAGAAGATATTCTAAGCACTTTTTATGACTCCATCCTCAAAAAAACCCTGTGAAGTATGGTTATCTCATGCTATTATCTCCATTTCAAAGATGAGGAAATAGGCTGAGATACTAGGCAAATTTCCCAATGTTATACAGCTAGTAAGTGGTAATAAAAAGGTTAGTAAAAGGACTGTAATAAAAATGTTGTGAAAATCTCTCAGAAAATAGAGCAATACCCAAAGAATGGGAGAAAAATATTTAAATATAGAGAGCTAAACCAAGGGGCCTGATGACTGACTGCTAGGATCTCTAGAGAAAATAGATTTTAAATTATGGGGAAGAAATTATCAAAGAAAAAAGGAGAATTTTTCAAGTCCAAAAGATGAGTTTTGAGTTTCAAAGTATCCTTCTGTGTATCCAGAGCAATGAATAAGGTTCAATACCGAGGTACAATATAAAATATCAGAACATTGGAGATAAAAAGAGGATCTCATGTAGCTGGAACACACAAATCCATGTACTAAAAATGGCCCTCTCACTATCATACCAAGTAACCCACTGAAGAAAATTTTGCCTTTCTTCCCAACAACCTTGGGTTCATGGTTTTGGAGGTCCTACATCCAAGGGAGGAACACTTCCATCAGGAAACAACACCATCAAGGTTCAGATGAATTGGAAACTGAAACTGCGGCCGGTTATTTTTGGCCTCTGTAGCTGTAGATTGAAAGGCAGATAAGGGTCACCATAGCTGTGTAGTGATTAACCCTGATCATCAAAGGGAAACTCAGTTGCTGCTACACAATGGGACAAGAATGACTATGCAACCAAGGCAACTCAACTGAGACAACTCAGTAAAGATAGTCAATATAAGTCCAAAGATAGTAGATTCAGATCATTTGGGAACTAAGGTTTAGGCACTGCACTAGATAAAGAATTAGACCCAGTCAAGGTGCTTAGAGGAATAATGGGACACGCAATGAAGGGTTGAAAAATGACGTTATGATTATCAGCTTAGGCCTCATAACCACCTACAGGAGGGGGTTCAATAGCAGCTATACTTTATATTATTCCCACTCCCTATTCCAACCCTACCTTATATGAAGGGCACTGGCATTGGCTAACATTTTAAATTTCATTATCCTGTGATGATATGATAGCTGATAGGACTATGTGTGTCCACTGCATTGGGGACATTGGTTGCACACAAGAGATGACACATGAATTTCTTGCAAGTCAAGTGACACTAGGAAGATATTGGGGCTTGAATTGCTTTTGCAGTGTTCTACCCCAAAGGAAGGACTCCTAACAAAGTAAATAACAGCAGTAAGGTGCAGGAGTTTCCATGTCAGGGAATTGGTACTTTACGGAGGCCCCTTTCTGCTCACTGAAGGAATTAAGAATGTGTGCTATGGGAGAGGAAGTAAGAGCACTGAGGGCAGTCAATGTCAGCAGGAGAAGCAGAGATGACCAAGACAGAGAGCAAGATTCATTTCTCCTCTATTCCTACTTCTAGCCCCCAATACCAGAGGAATTAGCCTTGAAAAAGAAAGAGGAAAAAAATCCTAGAACCAGACACTCTCCGCAGCCCAATCTTTAGGGCCTTGATGAAGGAGAACTAGTGAAAAAATTGGTTACATTCCCTCCCTCATTTCACGTCCCTTGTGGCTACAAGTCTGGCCTGCAATGGAGGGCGTTTTAAAACACCAAAATTTTAAACTAGGCCAGGCTAGACTTTGGGTAACTTAAAAGAGCAGAAAACTATGGAATCTGCCTGGGGGAAAGGATATTCAACATGGTACAGTGGGAGCAGTGACTAGAGGAAAAATACAACATTTTATGTTTACATCCCCACCAAGTTCAGATTCCTTAGTAACTTGGTCACATAAGAGTAGTACACGGTTTATGATATAATGTTAAGTGAATGAATCAGAAGTTGAAACTGTATGTATATAGCAAGTACAATTGTATAAGTAATCTGAATATATTAAACAAAGCCAGGAGCAGATAACTGAATTTTCTCTAAATCACAATTTTGCATAGAGTCAGCAATGATCATATAGCTAATCAAACATACTATTATACATACTTCTTTTTGCCACTTATTTGTTTTAAGAAGTAAAATAAGTTTATTTAGCAAGATTGCTTTTCACAAATCCTTGTTAGATGATGGATACTTAGCTACCCTCTGTGGACTTATAAACCATGGTTTTTTATCTTTTGGTTTTTTGGTTGTTGTTGTTTTTTAAAGATTAACACCATAGTATTTCAAAGAAGACTAAACAGAGTGTGATCTTTCAGTTCCTCCCTTTTCCATTAAAAATTGAGTATTATGCTCGACTTTTTCCATTATCTGCAATCATTCCAGTTTGCAGGGAGTCCATACATATAATTGTTAATAGTGCAGATATTTCAGAGAACATATCTTTGAGCCCTCTAGTGAAGATTCCTTTAGGCCCACCTGATGTGAAATCATCTACCATAACCTATTCTATCTCTAACTCCAATTTGTATAGCATCATTAGTAATATTTATACGAGGACTCTAATTTATGAAGTCTTCCTCCCACACTGGAATATTTTAGGACACTGGAACAGGCTAAGAATTTCCTGTGGCATATTGATATCATACCTAGGAATGCCTTAACCCCTTCTTAACCCAAGCCTGGTAAGAGATAAAAAGTTTACGCCTATCTTTTTAAAAATCTCAATTCTATATAACCCCAGTGAGAAATATATATGAATTAGATAGCATAAAAATAAAGTAAGGCTCACCAAAGAATGACCTTTCAGAGTACAGCTATTATTCTTATCTGTCACAATGATGATTTAGATAAGTATTTATCTACCTTTAATAAATGGATAACGTGTTATAATGCACTAAACGTATAACTATGCAATTTTCATTTGTGCTTAGATATGGGCTCAAATACAATTGTCTCCCAATAGTAAATAAAATTGTCATTTAGCATTTAAACATTATCTAATTTATTTTATTTAACAGAATGCAAAGTTAAACCTAAGATAATTAAATCATACTGATACTACTTAAATGAACTGGACATTTGTTGTCTCCCTGATGCAGTCCTTCGGTGCATTTTACTCAAAAGAACAATGTGAAGTTCAAAATCTGAAAATAAAATAACTTGAAAGTCCATCTGAAAAGGAAAACATAGCAAAAGTCTCTACCAAATGAAAGAAACATACAATTTAGCTCAGCAGGGCTTCTACATATCCAAGGACAACGTAGATGTGCAGCCACAATTTTTTGAAAAGAAAATTTCGTCCTGGTTTTGCGATCTTGGTCTAACAAAACTTATATACCATAAAATGTTATAATTATTTGTTAGTATTTTAAAATATTTTAGGAATCCCTTGAGATTATTCTTATAACTTTTTTAAAATGAAAGTTTTCATTTCTCTATTTGTTCTTGAGAATATTACATGTTTTTTTAAAGTTAAACATAAATATCAAATGTTTAGATAAGATTTCATAAAACGAGACCATAACACAGTACTGCAATAAATAGATAATTTCATTTACATAGGAATAGTCCTTAAAGGCCAGGCAGAGAAGGCGAGGGAGACAAACATGAGAGTGAGCCTAAGAAGAGAGGATATAGGCAAACTTAAATGTTAATGTATTCAATACATGTTAATGTATTCAATACAACTGTTAATCTGAATAAAAATCTTCAGTAAATGTTAGCTAAAAGAATTTGTTCTCACTTCAAGAAAGAACTCGGGGATGAAGATAACATAGTTCCAGCTCTGGAGGAGTTATCAATAAGAGGTAAATAGGCTTGAGTGGAGAAGGTGATGATTCATAATTATCCCCTAGGAGGACAGATCAGAAAGTGAGGCAATTGTTCTGTGATAAGCAAGTCCACTTTGGTGAGTGAACACAGCAGGCCCCAGATAGAGCAGGTGTCAATGAAGCCAAATTGAGAGAAGTGAGAGAAGAGCATAAAAGCCTCCCTTGGGGTCAAATATGGAGCCGCTGCAGGTAACAGCATGGCCTCATTCCTGTTTGTTGTGGGAAACCCAGGGAGAAAAGGAGGAAGAGACGTTATATCCACTGTACCACTTACCCAATACCTCTCTTAGACTCTGTAAGTAGATTCCAAATAGGGCCTGGGTCTGGGGAGATGGCAGCTTACATTTAGTGTCTAAACATTTGGGTGCTTAACTGACTGAGAGATAGAGAGGAGGTACAGAAAAGGAGGGTAAGCTCCTGATGAGGAATAGCTAGGCTTTCTTAGAGCTTTGTAGGAAAGCTAGAACTTAATGTGAGTTAAAAATTCTCTGGGGAAAGCCAGGGCTACTGATGATCTGGGCTTGTCTACAAGAATACCTATGTCCCATGGAATCTTGTCTTTGGAGCCATTGTACCAGGGATAAATTTACTCTGGCAAAAGATCATCTCCTGGTAATTGTATTGATGACACACCCTACTCCATGATGATATCCAGAGAACAACTGAATAGGAGAAAAACACCTGTGTTAAACACATGTTGGTAGTAATGGGTTAAACATGGATAAGGTAGTTTTTAGTCTCTTTGATTCTAATCACATGCTCATGGATGTTTATTTTAAAGCAAGGAAACAGCAGTTTCCAATACCAGGAACCATGATGTGCTTGAACAAAAGTGGAGGCTTAGTTGTTTTGGGGGTTAATTGTGTTCTTGATGGTGTTACTGCAAAGTCATTTAACAGATATTTACTAGATATCAGCCATGTGCCATACACACTTTCTCTCCAAAGTAAAGTATTTCATGAAGGAAATTAGCCCTTTCTACAGCAAGAAAGGAAAGAAAAAAGTGGGAAACATAGGACCAAACTGAGAGACTTGGACCACAGTATCAGCTTCATCAGTTACTTGCTAAAAAATCTCAAGCAAAGGGTTTTTTAAGTCAGGGATCCTCAGGGGTGCACAGGTGATTGACTGGGGTAGAAAATATTAAAAATGAGTATTCATATTCTTTTTTGTCTAAAAAATTAAAAGTTAATAATAGCAATATTTAATATAGGAATTAACAGTAGTAAACTATATTATACATTTAAGAGGAGATATGAGCAAAAATTTTTATGCATATGTATACCAAATAAAAAACATGACAATGACTAGATTACCTGATTTCTAAAATCACTTTGCTCTAAAATTCCTGATTCTATATTATTCAAAGTACCTTAGGTTGCTCTTAAAATATATGAAAAAATAACACCATATCTATAGTAACATTAACTGCCTCATATACAACGAAATTTAACTTTATAAAGATATGTAAAAGTAAACCTTTCATTCTTTAAATGCATCTTAACCCTACCAATACACCCTTCTTACCTGATGAAGCAGGTTCTCTTTGTATTATATGGTGCCAGTTAGCGTGAGTTTCTTCCTCTTAGCTCATTAAATTCTGGATTCCCTCTAGCAAAATTTTCAGAAAGAATTCTTTTAATTTTACTAATTTGCACATTGATTGGTTGGTTTAGCTCATTAACAACTATATATATTCCCTCAAAATTCTGATTTGTAAAAAAAGTTTAGAAGAAACACTACAATAAAGCTGTTTTATTTTATAATTCTTTTAAGGAACAGGTTTATGAACTAAACACTTAACAGCATAATATAGCTGGTATAAAAGCTTTTCACTTTGTGTGTCCAGATCATAGGAAGTTAAGAGTCTTGCTTTGCATAACGATATGGGTAAACAGGTTACAAAGGGGATGGCTGAAAACCAATCCATTAGAATGATAGCTTTCACAACAATGTGAATATACTTAATGCTACTGAACTGTATGCTTAAAAATGATTAAGGTGGTCAATTTTATGTTATGTATTTTCTACCACCAAAAAAAAAAAAAAAAAAGACAGAAAGACCAAAAAAAAATATCAGTTTCAAATGAATATTTTTGTCATAATTTTCACCACTTTTTATTTAGTCTTATTTATTTAATTTCAAAGTGGCTTTGATAAAATTTTCTTCATCTCCTCCTATCCTGAAGTTCTACTTTAAGGAACAACACAAAACAACAGCAAAAAAGTTTAAAACAAAGGAATAATGGTCACTTTTGGCTAAAACTGAAAAAAGAATGAATATTTGAAGTAATATTTTAACTATGAAATGTGAAATATCATAGGTGTTATTGTATTACTTACCCTAAGTAAGACATATGTAACTAAAGCCATTTTTACAAACTATAGTTTCAAAAAAGTAAAGTGGACATCACTGGGTAGTCATTTTGTAAATAAGAATAAGCAATTATAGTCCTGTTCCCTCATTTTGACCAGTCTTTGCTTGTAAATAATGACATAATGCAAAACTAGAAATATTAATTTTCAACTGTTTCTTGTACCAATTAAGCTGCTTCTCTTTAATTCTGTATATCATAATTTATAGAATATAAAGAAGAGTGTAAAGAGTTAGCCACCACGTCTAAAAACTTCCAAAAGATTGATAAATTTCTAATTATGAAAGAAACCAATACATCCTCATTAAAAGAAGCAAACAATATTTTTTTAAGGCCCAGATTAATCCCCATCTCCAAACTCCCTCTCCTAGAAGTAGCCACAGTTAAACTAGTTGGTAATGCTTCAAGATGTTTTTTCTGCTTATATCAAAATACACTTCTTTATATAAGCAAAATAATATTATAATGTTGTGTAACTTATTTTTTAATTTATTATATAGTAGATATTTTCCTAAGTCGGTACATATTAGCCAGCTCCTTTTGATGAATGTTTAGGCTATTTCCAATGTGCCAGTAAAATTAATGCTGCCTTGAACACCTTTGATCGTTTATCTTTGCATTCCTGTGCAAATAGTTTTGTAGGACAAATGCTTTTAAGTGGAACTGCTGCCTCAAAGGATATACAAATTGAAACGTTAAATTTGTTAAAATTGCTAAATTGCTTCTCAAAAAGTACTAGTTTACACACCCGTGGGTAGTATACGACAATTAAAAAATGGAATGTGCAAACTGTTGGCAGTGTGCATCTTAAGTTATTCTTCTAACAGCAGTTTTCAAAATGAGCTGGCCTATTTTTATTTTCTTTCTTTTATCCCATATGAAAGTCATCTAGCTGGGCAGGGGATTCTGGATAATTGTTCTAGGAACTGAAACTCATACCCCATACCCCCATCCTTTGCACTATGAGCTAAATAAATGCCTTAACTAGCTATTGTTATTTGTCTGTAGAGAGGCATATATTTTGAAATAAAGACACATCAAGTACCTGCATTTTTCTTTTGGATTGCAAATTTCCTACAACCACTTTCTGATAACCATCTTTTTAATACCACGCTTAAAAAAAAAATATCCCTTCCAGAGGTTTCAAGACAGGATGGTAAAATGTACTAGTCCATGTGTACTTGAACCTGTACCAAACATATGGTTGCTAGCTTATTCCTAACAGCGTAATATGGCCTTTTTCTATGGAGAAAAATGCCTTTTACAAATTTCCTATTCTAGAATGAATGTTACCATAATAATACCACCTCATATTAATACAGAATTTTACAGTTTACAAACCTCTTTCCTAAATTTGTTCCACTTGATTTTCACAACTCAGTGTAATAACTGGGAAGGTATTATTACCTCCACTTAAAAGGTCACACAATCACAAAGTAGTAGAACTGAGACTAGTAGGGCACTGAACTTTCCACATCACTATATTGCCTCCTCCATATAATTAGGACAGTGGATTCCTTTTGTAGAAATTTCATTCCACATGGTGGTAACATTCACTTCCTAAATCCCCTCTAGAATAGGTAAAATATAAATTCAAAAAGAGGGGGAAAACGCTACAAAAATATTTTTTCCTTTTTGGTAATTTCACTATCACATTTCTGAAAGAAGTCATTCATTTAGCTTTTAGGTAAACTAGCTAAACATGTATTCTGTGACATTTTTAATAAATATCTGTGAACAGTTTTAAGGCAAGGACAGTTTAAAACTGTAACCTCAATTCTGCAAGCAGATCATACTAAATGCTAGTCATGCAATATATGTTTCATCATATTCCTTATTCATATTCATCTTATTTCTTATTCATATTATCATATATGTTTCATCATATTTCTTCCCTTCAACTAACCGTAAAGTCACATAAAGTCATAAAAATCTGTTTCAGATTTGCGGCAGTTAAGACAAATTCTTCTTGATTTCTTACTTTGAGGATAATTGCCAGTCACCTATTGGTCAATCTACAGGTAAGGTGGTTTTGGAAAGAAATGATGAATCTTGCCATTTTGAAAAAACGATTGTATAAAAAAGATTGTTTTCTGTTTTTGATCCATAATGTCATTAGTGACAACGATTTGTTTTCTTAACATTATGATCGTAATTTCCTGTGTTTCATTAAAGCTTAAAGAAAAAAGATCTGGGCATTCTCAGTACCTTTTCTGAGCTTTATCTTCAGAAGGGCCATCTCCATGTAGTCATATACTGAGCTGAGTATCTGGAGTACTGAGCTCTTGTGTACACTGTACACTGAGTGTGAATTTGGGTAATTTCTCTTTTCCAGGCTTTAGTTTCCTCATCTCGAAAACGAGGAAGTGTATTAGTTCTAGATTATCATTCCAAGGGTCCATTTTAGCTCTAGTACCACCACTGTAAAACCTATTAACCAACACTTGTTGAGGCAAGGCATTCTGTTCTAGTGTACAGACATCGTGGGAGAATTTGTGGATACCTAAACAGTGGCTTATCCTCTAGGACAGTTTCAGCAGCCACTGAACACTAACAAGCCCTATGGCCCGAATCAGGTAGCATTCTGTGATGTGGTTTAGGCCACTTGAGACATGAAGGACCAGAACAGGTCACCTGCGGTATTATTAGGCAGCAATTTCAGTACACTAAATTGTTGCCTCATAACCTTAACAAGTGAAAGCAGAAGAGTACCTGAGTATCACACCGTATACATACCGTTAAAAAAACATAAGAGAAAAAAAAGATGTTAAACAAGTATTTACCGAAAAATGGAAACAAATAAAAAACGGGAAAGCTTCTCCGGCAACTACAGCTCAATCCCTATATTTTACCTGTAAAACTAGGGCTTCGGATCTACTGTCCGGGCCAAAGGAAAAGTTTTTCTACCAGTCTCCAAAGCATCGCTAAGAGGGAACAGAAAACTGCCATAAGGTATGTATGTTATCCAAATCAACCCCTAAAACACGCTCCTCAAGCCAGCGAGCATCTCAACAGAGACTCTCCCTCTGCGGCCTCCTCCGCCAAGTCAAGCCTGCAAAGAGGCTGAGGGTGCTGGCCGTGGCTAGGCAACCGTCCGAGCCTTCCCCGGCGTGTCAGCCCCGCCTCTCGAGGCGCTTCCACCACCCCGCGCCTCGAACCTCCTCCTCTCATTGGCCAGCGCCAGGCCAGGGGTGGGCGGGGGAAATGCGTCAGAGCGTGTGCTCACTTCCGGCCAGGGAGCGCGCGGGTTGATTCGTCCTTCCTCGGCAGCGGGTGCTTGCAGCTCGGAAATGGCGGGTAAGTTCCCGGGAAAAGTTTACCACGGGGAGGGGGCGGGCAGGTTTGGGAAAGAGCGCCGAGACGGTGGTGACAGTGCCCGCCTGGAACTTTCGGGCTGTAGCCTGGGTTCTAGAAGGCCTGTTTCAGCCTGGAAGCGCGGAACTCTCAGTACAGCTCCTTGTCCACCGAGGTTCGCGCCCCCGCCCCCAGCCGCTCGGGGTTCTGCACCGTCTGCGGGGAGCTCGGCCTTGGCGACGGCCGAAGAGGCCGGGAGAAAGCGTCGGGATTTGGGTTTGTAGGGTTCCAGGTGCCTGGACGCCTGTTTCTCTTCTCGTTCCCTTTGCCCACTGTTGCCTCAGCCGCTAGTCTTGGTTCTGTTCCCGCCAGCTGATTTTTATGCTCAGACCCTCCTCTTCCAGGTCTCCCTCCACCTTCCACTGCAGACAACTTGTGAGCCAGCGCATTGCTGCCCTGCCCTGCGCTAGGGCTCTCATTTGAATCTTGGTTGACTTCGTAATAGTCTCCTTACTCTCTCACACTTTAGTATTACTAGGATCTATTTAGAGTTCCTTTGAGAGAGAGAGACAGTGAAGCGTTCTTCCTTCATCTAAACTCTTTTAAGGGGATGTGTATTATAATTTTCTTGTGTTTATTCTATTTGGCTCTTCGTTATTGAGTCTCATTAGTTTACAACATTTAATAACGAATAATTGCCATTATTTTGTACGTTTATTAAGATTGGTATGGTGTGAGTATATGCATTTTTTTATCTAGTTACATATCTTTTGAAGTGATGGACAGTTTCTTTTTCTGTATTTTCCCAATGCCTTCATAGTAGTCTCAGTACACTTTTACGGATGTGCTGGATAGACAGGCTATAGCATGAGTTCTATAGATGTTTAAGGAAGGGCTCTTCTACCAGATGGAGAATATAGGATTTGGGGGGTACATTGGTGTTATAAAAGAGGAGGGATATGTGTATTGCACAGGGTGTACTGTTAGAGAATTACACCTAGATTCGAATCTCAGTCCCACCATTTAGTATTGGGGTGCCCTTTAAGCAACCAAACCTCAGAATTTCTAAGTTGAACTTTTGCATATGAAATGGGGCTAAGTATCTGTTTGTCTTATAGAATTGTGGGGATTAAACTAATATATGATTTGTTGCTCAGATTATGCATAAATGCCTTTGAGGTGGGTTCTATTAATCTCATTTTCATAGATTAGATTTGAAGTGGGTTCTGTTATACCGTTTTTATCAATTAGGGTCAGAGAAGCCAAGCAGTGTGCTCTGCTTCACAGATCTAGTAAGTAAATGGTGAAACCTGGATTTGAATCCAACAATTCTGACTCCAAACCATTAATCTGTACTGCTTCAAGTGTTCCCTGTTTTCTGTATATGCGTGTTTTAACCACTTACTGAAGTTTATGGCATGTCCTTGTACGCCATTTTTCACTTCTGCTCATGACCATTTTTTCCTGAGTTTTTTCTAATTTTTATGATCATTTTGTCAGGAGATTTATTGTCATCTTTGCTTGAAAGTTTCTCTTGATAATGGTTTCTTCCACTGTTGGCTGTTATATACATTGATGGGTAGCCATGTTGTACTAAAACCATTTGGTTATTCCAATAGCCTATGACTTTATGCGCATGGTTAAAAAAAATTTCTTTCCTAACCCTGTCCCTGTTCCTAAAAGTAACAGCGGTTACTAGTTTCTTGTGTATCCTTCCTGAGATAATCTTTCTATGAATTATGACTTGTTGGTTTTTTAATGGTTGATCTGGAAGTACTCTGGGTAGAATTTTTCCCGTATTAGAAATAAAATGCTATCTTGTAATTATCAAAGGACATTGTCACATTGATTCTTAGCAGAGCAGTAGCATCCTTTTTATGTTTCTTTTAAAAAGGCTACTTAGGTATAAATCCTAGAAGGTAATTTATATTAATTTTAAATATTCAGAAATGTCAGTAGTCCATCATTTTAATTATGCGGTTTACTCATTTTTGTAAAGCAGGTCTAGTTCACAAGCCTCTATCTCAAAAGTGATGTTTTTTCTCTTTTATAATGAGACAGTCATACTAAATACATTTATACAGAAGTATATGGAGACCTATGATCTATTAGCATGTTTTAAGTCTTACCTTTATTCCACTTATAATAAGAACCCTATTCTTAGGTTTGGCGAATTAAACCACTTCCAACTAGACTTTTTAAAAACCTTTTTCTTAGGATTTGGTGCTATGGAGAAATTTTTGGTTGAATACAAGAGTGCAGTTGAGAAGAAACTGGCAGAGTACAAATGTAACACCAACACAGCAATTGAACTCAAATTAGGTATGTATGCCTTTTCTAAGTAGTATTACGCATATACTTTGTGTATGTATATTTAATCTTTCTTTTAAAATTTGAAGTAGAGTTTTATGTAAGAGCAGTTGTTTATTGCAGTCATTTGTATAGTTTATTGTATTTATTGCAATTTAATGTTTAGTTTTCTACATTTATTGAACACATTCAGATTTTATTAAGTCTTGAATTATGTCACGGAGTGGCAGAGTTTACATATAAAAAGTTCAGTGTGGCAAAAAAGTGACAGGTATAAGTAGTCTCAGCCTCTTAAAAATATTTACCTTTCCTTTTTTGCTTATGAAAATAATAGAAAATAAGTCTTGATGAGAATGTGGAAAAACACTCACATATTCCTGATGGGAACATAAAATGATGCAGTTACTTTGGAAAAGTTTGGCAGGTTCTTAAAAAGTTAAATATATATTTGCTATATGACTCAACAGTTCAACTCCTAGTTGAATTGTTGAAGAGAAATGAAAATGTTTGTCCATACAAAAACTTGCACATGAATGTTCACAGCAGCATCCTTCCTAATAGCCAAAAGAAGCAGCCCAGATATCAGTCAGCGGGTAAGTGGTTAAACAAAGTGTGGTATATCCATGTGATGGAATACTATTTGACAGTAAAAAGGAATGAAGGTCTAATTCATGCTACAACATGGATGAACCTCAAAAGCATTCTAAAGTGAAAGAAACCAGACGGATCCCCCCCCCCCCCCCAATACTATATGATTCCATTTGTATGAGTGTTCAGAAAGGGCAAATCCATGGAGACAGAAAGATTAGTGGCTGCCTAGGTCTGAGGGTGGGAACAGAGAATGACCACAAATGGGCATGAGATTTCTTTTGGGAGTGATGGCAGTGTTTTAAAATTAGTGGTAGTAGTTGCACAATTCTAAATTTATTAAAAATCATTGAATTACACACTTAAAACAATTGAATTTATGGGATGTAAATTATAACTCAATAAAGCTGTTTAAAAAATAATTATATGCTCATGAATTCTGGTTCCACCACTTTCCATTCCTTAGTTTTCTCATCTTTAAAATTGAATTAATATTACTTACTGTATAGTGGTTGTAAAGACTAAATATGAGGTTAAATACAAGTAAAGTGCTTAAACAACTTGATTTAGAAATTCGCAATAAATATCAACTATTATTATTTAAAACAGTACAGACATAACAGAAATACAAAGAAGGTGGCAAAGAAGATAATGGTGCCCTGACGCCTCACTAAAAAGATAATACTGATCTAATTTTTTTTCCTTGCGCATATATTATTTTTCCAAAACCAGGATCCTGTTCTGAGGCTGTTTTGTTGTTTAGCTTAACAGTATCTTGAATATCATTCCGTGTAACTGCATATAAATCTGCCTCATTCTTTTATATTATGTAATGCAGTATGACTGTATCTAATTTATCTAAGTATTGTCTATTGGGAGATTTGCTTTTCCTCTTTGCTATTAAAAGTAATTCTCCAGGGCTTCCTAGGTGGCGCAGTGATTGAGAATCCACCTGCCATTGCAGGGGACATGGGTTCCATCCCTGCGCCAGGAAGATCCCACATGCCGCTGAGCAGCTAAGTCCGTGCGCCACAACTATTGAGCCTGCGCTTTAAAGCCCGTGCACCACAACTGTTGAGCCTGCGCTTTAAAGCCTGTGAGCCACAACTATTGAGCCCATGTGCCACAACTACTGAAGCGCTGACAATGAGGAGCCCACGCACCACAATGAAGAGTAGCCCCTGCCCACCGCAACTAAAGAAAGCCCGTGCACAGCAACAAAGACCCAACACAGCCAATAAATAAATACGTACATACATTTATTAAAAAGAAAAAGTAATTCTCCAGTAAATATATTTGCGTATGTATGCACCCACTTGTGTGAGTGATCTGTAGAACGTGTGGCTAGAAATTGCAATGCTGAATCAGTTTTTCAGCTTCAGTACTATTGACATTTTGGATTAGATAATTGTTTGTTATTCTGTACTTTGTAGGATGTTTAGCAGCATTCCTGGTCTTTTAACTAGATGCCAGTAACATTCTACTTCAGTTGTGACATTCAGAAATGTCACTTGACATTGCCACATCTCCTGAGGGTGGTGTGTAAAATTGTGTTTAAGAACCACCGTGTTAGATCAAAGGGTTACAAACATATTCTGCATTTACTAATGTTGCTGTTGCTAAATTGCCTTCCAAAAAAGTACCTGTGCTTAACACCAGAATTTGAGATTGCCTATTTACCTATATCCTGGTCAGTGTTGCATATTATCATTAAAAAAAAAACAAAGCAAAACACCCTGCCCCTGTGATGGGTGAAAAATAGCTTCTTGTTTTAATTTGCAATTGTAGTGAAAAGCACATAACTTAAAATCTGCCATTTTTTAGTGTACAGTTCTGTAGTGTTTAGCGTTTATGCTCACATTGTTGTGTGACTGATCTCCAGAACTTTTTCATTTTGCACACTTGAAATGCTATATCTCTGTTTTCCCCTTCCTACTTGCCCCTTGCTAATACCTTTTTACTTTCTGTTTCTACAATTTGACTACTTTAGGTACCTCATATAAGTGGAAGCATACAGTATTTGTTTTCTTGTAACTGGTTATTTCACTTAGCATAACACCCTCAAGATTCATCCATGTTGTAGCACGTGTCAGGAGTGCCTTCCCTTTAAGGCTGAATAATATTCCATTACATGTATGTACCAAGTTTTGTTTATCCATTCATCCGCTGATGGACACTTGAGTTGCTTCTACCTCTTGGCTATTTCAAATAATGCTGCTGTGAATAGGGGTGTGCAAATATTTCTTTGAGTTACTGCTTCAGATTCTTTTGAATATATATCCAGAAGTGGGATTGCTGGATCATATTGTAATTATATTTTTAATTCTTTGAGGAACCTTCATACTGTTTTCCATAGTGGTTGTTGCTCCATTTTACATGCCTGCCAACAGTACACAAAAGTTCCAATTTCTCCACATCCTTGCCAACACTTATTATTTTCTGAGTTTTTTTCCCCTCACTGTTTTTGACCATTTTTTGACATAATTAAATTGATTTTTAATTCTAAGAGAAGTGTATCCTTTATACGCTAAAAGAATCAGCCCTTCTTTTGTCATATGTTGCAAATACTTTTTTCCCTATTTTGACTTTTGGTGAGTTTGTTATGTAGAAGTTAAAATTTTGTATCTCAGGAGATTTCTTTTTCCTTTTTTGATTGAAACCTTTGAATCTTTATCATGTTAAGGCATAGGGTAGCAATCCAGCTTTATACTTTTCCAGATGGTTTAGTCAATTATCTACCTACCAATTTGTTGTCTTAAACAATTAAAATTTCTTTTTTAATCATACTGAAGTATCATATATATTTTTGGGTTTTCTTTTGGGCCTTTTTTTTCCCCCTGAGCCATTAGTGTACTGTTACAATAAATGTTGTGATTAGTATGGGGTGTGTCTAGGTCCTGCTCATTACTAAGTTTTCTGGATGAACATTTTATCAAGTTTCAAAGAGATGCTTTGTTGATTTTTTTTTTAATTGAAATCTATTTAAATTTAAGTTTAATCTGGGGAGAATCAACATCTTTACGTTGTTGAGTCTTCCTTTCTAATAGCAAGAATATCTTTCTATTCATTCAAGTCTTTTTTATGTCTGGCTGTGGAGTTTTAAATTTTATGTATAGATGATAAACATTTCTTAGTAGGTTTATTCCAAGATATTTTATCTGTTTTACTGCTTTTATAAATGGGATATCCTCATCCATTATATTTTCGATATTGTGTGTGGGAGAACTATGGGAAATAATTTTTAGTATATATATTTTTCACATATCAAAATCCAGTTTACATAAATTTTACACATATTCGACAGAACTAAAATTGACTGGGTTATTTGGTCAGTCTAATCCCTTACAAGCAGCAGCAATAATTTGCTTCCCTCAAACCAGCCTTTCTTCCTGTCTCCCTCTTTCCCTTCCCCTTCCTCTGGACAAATGTTTGTTGAAACTTACCATGTGACAGGCATTGTGCTAGACACATGGGATAACTTTAACTCTTGATTGCATACCAATAATTCCACTAAGGTTTATTCCAAGATTCTTCTCCCATAGCAAGCTATTTTCACTTTGTATGTGAGGAATTGACAGGCACACTTTTCCCACAGGGGTCCCGTGCTCTGGGGTCAGGTTACTATAGAAAGAGTGAATCTTTTTTTATATGTGTCATTTTAATTATTTTTAAGTATACAATTAGGTGGCATTAATTACCTTCACAGTGTTGTGCAACCATCGCCACTATCTGTTTCCAAAACCTTTTTATCACCCCAAACAGAAACTCTATATACCTGTTGAGAGTAATTCCCCATTCACCTTTCCCTGAAACCCCTGGTAACCTCTAATCTACTTTCCATCTCTATAAATTTACCTATTTTAGATATTTTTTAAGTGGGGTATTTGTCCTTTTGTGCCTGACTTATTTAGCATATTTTCAACTTATTTACTTAGGAAATGTCTCATATTGTAACATGTGTCAGAACTTCATTCTGTTAATGGCTGAATAATATTGTGTACTGCATTTTATTTATTCATTCATCTGTTGATGGACACTTGGGTTGTTTCCACCTTTTGGCAATTGTGAATAATGCTGCTGTGAACATCGAGATATAGTTGTCTGTTGCCCTTGTTTTCACTTCTTTTGAGTATATAGCTAGGAACAGAATTGCTGGGTCATGATAATTCTATGTTTAGCTTTTTGAGGAATCACCAAATTATTTTCCACAGTGGCTACACCATTTTACATTCCTACCAGCAATGTATAAGAGTTGCACTTTTTCCACATCGTTGTCAACACTTATTATTTTTTTTATATATAGCTATCCTACTAGGTGTGAAATGATATCTTATTGCAGTTTTGATTTTCATTTCCCTAATCACTAATGACATTGAGCATCTTTTCATGTGCTTATCAGTGGCTTGTGTATCTTCTTTGTAGAAGTATCTGTTCAAATCCTTTGCCTGTTTTTTAATTGAATGTTTTATATATATATATATTTGTTGTTTTAATATATTTTAAAAACATAAACTGGATTCTTCTGTTTTGGATGGTGGCTTAGGCTGATTTTCTTTGTTTTTCTCAGGCACGTAATCATATCATCTGAACATTTTAGTGAAATCACTTTCTTTTCTATATATGTGCCTCTTACTTTGTTCTCTTTTAAATTTGCATTGGTGAACACTTTCAGAACAGTGTTTACAAAAATGATAGTTGTCATTCCTCTTCCTTAAATTAATGACGATGGTTCTAGTATTTCTCCACTAAACATGATCCTGGCTTTTTAAATATTTTTACATTATTATTTATAAATGAGCTTGGTCCTCTTTGCTTTCTTTTTAGGGGAGGCAAAAGTCGGCTTTTGTATTCTTTGTAACAATTTCTCATGGCCCTCCCACTGTACCATTCCCACTCTCAGCAGTTTTTATGGTATTAGATATACTTGTTCCTCAAAGGCCTGAAAGAATTCACCTTAATCATTATGAAGAGATTGTCCTCTTATGCCATTTAATGCTTTTTTTGCCTTAATACAATTTAGATTGCATTTTCAGGTTTTGTGGTTTACATGCTACATTTTTTGGTTCTTCCATTTACTTTTTACCTGTCATTCCTTTTAGGCGTGTCTTTTATAGAGAGCATATTGGATTTGATTTGTGTAATATTTTTCCTTGTACTTTCTCATTCCTCTTTTCCTATGTAGTGTGTTTTGTTTTTCCCTTATCCCTTATCCTCCTGTATACTCTTAAATTCTACTAGAAAGCCAGATAACCAATTTTAAAAATACAGTGTATTGTTAGTTCTATGGAGATGATGTTTGTTTTAAGTTTACTCACCATTCAGCAAATACTTACTTAGGTGTGCTGTGTGACAGGCACTTATCTGGGCACTGGAAATAGAGCAGTACACAAACAGCCCCTCTTTTCACTGAACTTACATTCTGGTTATGAGAAACAGACATAAATACATGACACATGGAGAAAATAGAGAGTGATCAGGTCTTACTACTAAGGTGACATTTGAGTAGATACTAAGTATTAAAGTGAATCTGCGAATCTTGTAGATATCTCAAGGAGTGTTCCAGGCTATCTCTTTTGTCTCCTTCAGACTGGAACAGTTGTCAAGTCTTTTCTTGACTTTCCTGACCTTAACACTTTGAAGATCACAGGTCAGTTATTTTGTAGAATGTCCCTCAATTTGGGTTTGTCACATGTTTGCTTATGGTTTATTTCAGATTGCATATCTTCGGTAGGACTATCACAGAAATGATGCGCAGATCTCATTGCGCCCTATCAGTTTTTCATTAAACTTTCAATTCTTTCATTTATTTCCTATTTTATTTAATGGTTTATAACCTGTTACTATCATTTATTTTGGTGCTTAATTTGCCCCTGACTTGGCCAGTGAGAGCCCAGTTCAAGTTGGCTTCTGTATCTTTTCCACATGTCCCCCTTATTGTTTGATTACTTTGTTTTTTTAATTACTTTCTGAAACAAGATGTTCCAGGCTCATTAGTTGTTTCTGCTGTAGCTCAGAATTTAGTATATTCAGGAAAATATGTGTTGGCCAAATCACTTAAGATTTCAGTTATTTAAAGAACACAGGATAATGAATAAACGTACAGTCTAGAATACAGTTAGATACTATGGGGAATATGTGACAGCATCTCTGAAGCTGCTTGAGAGCTAGAAGTCATTATATCTGCAATATGAGCACCTGTCAGTGGGTTGTACGTATGTTAAATGCCTAAGTGTTTAATTAAACTTTGAAAACTAACATGCATTGGTGATTTCTTAATTTTGTTTTTAGCTAATAAGACATATGTAGAATGTATCTTCTTCTATGCTTCTTTGTCCCTCCAAAAATTACACAAGCGATTCTGAGAACTAGGGAATATAGGAACTATATATATAGGAGTGGAAACAATAGGACATATATTCAAAAAGAAAATTCATTGCAGGTCCTATATTGACAATAAGGTGCCATTTAGTATTCCAGGCCCTGATCTTCCATTTTTCTTCAGAAATGTGAGTGACATAATTTTTCCTGGAAAGAAAATTTTTAGTGCTTATTTAAAATTATTCCAGTTTTTGTATTGTCTGTTTCTCTGTTGGAATAATGCATATTTTGCAGAAATTTTGAACAGTGCAGAAGAATATAAGAAGTTAAAGTTAAATCTATAATTCTGTCACCCAGAATAACTACTTTGGTATTGTAATTTGGGATATTTCTTTCTAGTTTTTTAAATTATATATTCACTTATATTTCTCTTTTATGAAATTCAGGTCACAGTGTCGTGTTCTGTACATGGTGAACATTTTTCACTGTCACCAAATAGCTCAATAATGTTTAATGATTATATAAACCATTTTATGTTTATATAATTTATTTAATCTTTCTCCTGTTGCTTGATATTTGGTTTGCTTGCTTGCTCTTTTGCTTTACTGGCATAACTGCACTTCGTATGTGTTCTCATGTACATATATATGTCAGGTTGATTCAACCTTAAACTATTTACCAACTTTGTAACTTTGAACAAATTGCTTTTTTTCTTTATTCATCTGTAAAATGGAAGTAGTAATGTTACCTACCTTGTATTTAGCTCTTGCAAGGATTAACTACAATAATGTTTATAAAATCCTTATCAGATTGCCTGGCATACAGTAAATGTTCAGGTGACAACTAATAATGTTATTAATAATATATTATTATTTGTGTGTAACTGCTCCTTATATGTATATCCAGTGTTGGCATACAGTATTGTTCACACAAAAACTTGTACACAAATGTTCATAGCGGCATTATTCATATGGCCCCAAATGTTCATTAACTGATGAATGTATAAACACAGTACAGCATCTCCATACAGTAGAATATTATTCAGCCATGAGAAGGGAATGAACTACTAGTACATGCTACAACATGGATGAACCTTGAGAACATATTAAGTGAAAGCAGCCAGACACAAAAGGCCTCATATTTTATGATTCTGTTTATTTGATATGCCCAGTGTAGGCAAATTTAGAGATCTGGTTTCATTCCTTTCTTAGTAATTATTACATTTGTGTAGGTGTTGAAGGTTTTGTGTTTTTTTTCCCCTAAGAACTTTTATTGAGATACAATTGACATACAATACACTGCATATATTTAAAGTGTACAGTTTGATTTTTTTTTTCTTATTAGTAATGTATGTATGGCAATCCCAATCTCCCAATTCATCCTACCCCAACTCCCCTGCTTTCCCTCCTTGGTGTCCATATGTTTGTTCTCTACATCTGTGTCTCTATTTCTGCCTTGCAAACCAGTTCATCTGTACATACCATTTCTTTAGATTCCGCATATATGTATTACTGTACGATCTTTGTTTTTCTCTTTCTGATTTACTTCACTCTGTATGACAGTCTCTAGGTCCATCCATGTCTCTACAAATGTCCCAATTTCGTTCCTTTTTATAGCTGAGTAATATTCCATTGTATATATGTACACATCTTTTGACGGACATCTAGGTTGCTTCCATGAACCGGCTATTGTAAATAGTGCTACTGTGAACATTGGGGTGCATGTGTCTTTTTGAATTATGGTTTTCTCTGGGTTTATGCCCAGTAGTGGGATTGCTGGGTCATATGGTAATTCTAAGTGTTGAAAGTTTTTAAAATGAGAATAGAAAACTCACATTTGTCCCCTGTCTATTAAAAGGACTAACCTCCATTCTTGTGCCCCAGCACCAATTGTTGGTTCCTTTTGTCTAAGGCCCAGGGCTTTTTACCTTAAAAACCCTCTTTTGAGATTACTTTCATTCTTATCTCTATCAAGTTTAACCCATGGCATTTTCTCAATGTGTAATCCCAGGAGCTTTTAGGCAACTTTTTAGAAATCTACCCAATGTGGTTAAAGGTTGTACAGTGAACAGTTTTCATATTTCAAGTTTCATGATAATGACTAGTATAAAAAACTTCACTTATTGGATATCACAAGAATACTGTAGTAAATACATAGCATTAGTTTTAAAGAGTTTCTTTTGGATCTTTATATTTAAAATCTAATCAAATCTAATCAAGTCAAACAATAAATATTTAAGTATATATTTGCCTTAAGCTATTTGAGTTTTACTTCATTTTTTAAATTAGTTAATTTATTTATTGGCTGCGTTGGGTCTTTGTTGCTGCACATGGGTTTTCTCTAGTTGTGGCAAGGCAGGGCTACTGTTCGTTGTGGTTCACGGGCTTCTCATTGCGATGCACGGGCTTCGCATTGCAGTGGCTTCTCTTGTTGCAGAGCACAGGCTCTAGGCGCCTGGGCTTCAATAGTTGCGGCACAGAGGCTCAATAGTTGTGGCTCATTGGCTCTAGAGCACAGGCTCAGTAGTTGTGCTGTATGGGCTTAGTTGCTCCATGGCATGTGCGATCTTCCTGGAGCATGGATTGAACCCATGTCCCCTGCATTGGCAGACGGATTCTTAACCACTGCGCCATCTAGGACGTCCCTGAGTTTTACTTCATTTTAACTCAAAAGACTCATCAGTTTGCTTTTTCTTTTAGTTCGCATCTTCTGTGGACTAAATTCCATGCTAAAATAATAAAACTTCACTAATTTGGGTGACAGCGTTGGGTATTGGAAGAAGGCCAATCCAAATTATTGAAATAGTTACCATAACTAACCTCATGACACTTTTCTTTTTTATTACTTGCCTTTTTCTCTACCCATGTCTCTTTACCCATCATTACCAAAGTGCTATACATATTAGAAGCAGTAGTTTGAAAATGATTTTTAGTAATTTCTAGAGACTTCCAGACATTTTTATGTATTAGAGATGCAATAGTTGGGAATTTTTAGGTTAATGAGTCTAGACATAGTAGACTACTTTAATTTTTTATTATGAAATATTACAGACATGCAAAATTTATAAACAAACTAATGAATATCTGTGATTCCGTCCCTCAGCTTTTTCACATCTTAGCGTTTTGCTGTATTTGCCCAGGGCTTTTTTTTTTCTTTCAGTTTTCATTATGAAAATTTGCAGACACAGAAAAATTGAGAGAATAGGATAATACCTTTAAATCCTATGCATAGATTTAACAATTAACATTTTTCCATATATACTTTAATATGTGTGTATTTTTGCTGAATTATTTGAAAGTAAGTTTCTGAACATGATGAGTTTGCTCATAGCACATGTCCTAATATATGAATATTCACAAATATAACCATAATACCATTGTCACACCTAAGAAAATTAGTAGTAATTCTTTGGTATCATGTAATTTTCTGGTTTCACTGGTAGTTCTGGAAAGTCTTCAGTGGCTTTAAAAAAAAAAGATTTAAACCAGAGTCCAGTCAATGATCATGCATTGTGTTGGTTGTTTCTTTAATCTCATTTAATCCAGAACAGTCCCTCTCACCCATGGAACTTTTCTCCCCTATGCTATTGATTTATTTGGAAGAATAAAGTCATTATATAGAATTATTAAATCTGCATTCTGGATTTGTCCATTTCCTTTTGGTAGTATTTAATTTGTTCCCCTACTTCTGTATTTCTTATAAATTGGAGGATATAAAGCTGGATTGGAGCTAGGATAAAATTTTTCGTTAAGAAAATTTCATAGGTGATACTGTATGCATTATGTTGCATTGAATCAAGAGTTAGTCTGTCCTACAATCAGTGATTCTAAGTTAGAGATCACTTGGAAAGATGGCGACCACCAGATCTCTACAGTGAAAAGATTATCTTTCCTTCTGTAAATCAGTAAGCTGCTAGATGATAACTTTTGCACCCTATGAATGACCTGCTCTATGAGAACAATGTTAGAAACTTTTTATCTACAGTTATCTTTTCATTCTTCAATTGCTTAAGGATTTTTTTTTTTGCTAGTTTTTCTTCATGAGATAAATTGTATTGGGAAAAAGTCCAGTAATATCAGTACTCATAAATGCAAATAAAAATAACAGGATACCCATTTCTATCTTAGGTTGGTAGAAATTAAAGTTGGAGGGTACAGAGTATTCTCAAGGATGTGGGAAACAAAGGAGTTTAAGTAGCTGCTGTTGTGTATTTACAGTATTTTAAAGGGCACTTAAGCAGTATTTGCAAAAATATTTCAGTACTTTTTTCAGCACTTGTACTGCTAGGAATTTGCCCTACTTATACTTGTAAAAGTACAGCAAGATGTATATAAGGATGTCATTGCAGTGTTACTATTAATAGCAAAAAGAAAAGGAAAAAAACTAGGAACAACATAAACATCATCATCATTTTGCAGTTATAAAGACTGATGTGATGATATGAGCTTCATCAATCTCAGATTATTCTTGTTCTGAGAATGTTTCCTATAGCACTTTGTTTTTGTTTCCTTTGTACTGTAGCTTTTCTCATCTCAAAGTGCTTTTTTTGGTTTTGCATTGTGTATAAACATAACAGGAAAATAGAAACTAAATCAGATGACTGTCATACCTAATTTTCTAATTCTTAGAATCAGTAGGGTTTTGACGCTGAAGCACTCAAAGTAATATTCTGATTTTCATTGCTAGTTTGTCTCATGAGAATCCAGTGTAAATCATATAATGGAAAAGTGACATTTTAAGTAAGAAAAATGTTGGCTGTATCCGAGTTATAGTGAAGTTCTCAAAGTGGAAATACCTGTCATCTTTAATATCTTTAATATCTCTATATTTTTTATTCTTTTAAACAGTTCGTTTTCCTGAAGATCTTGAGAATGACATTAGAACTTTCTTTCCTGAATATACCCATCAACTCTTTGGGGATGAGTAAGTAACTTAGTAAGATATTTGTCAAATTAGTATGACAAAAATATTTTTTTCTTAAATTTAGGTATCAGAATTTATTTTCTTTACTGTTAATTTTTCATGTAATTTATTTTAAAATATATATTAGAATGGCATTTTTTACATTGAGACACCAGTCTACTATATAATACCCATCATTTAGTGCTATAGGTACATTATCTCATTTAATTCTCATAATCTTAGCAATGGTATTATCACTTATAACATTAACATTGGTGGGATTGGATAGTTGTCTAAGGACATGTGAATGGCTGAAGTTCAGATTCAATCTGACTGCAGAGCCCATATTTATAACCACTCCTTTTTTCCTGCCATTTTACTATACTGCTTCTAGAAAACACTCCCCTAAACTGGAAAGCTCAAATTTATTCTATGACAAGTAAATAAGCGATGAAGAGAAATTTATTTTCAGAAGCAACTTTAAAGATATGTCCTGGGATATTCAGCACAATTCTTTAATTTCCTATATCTTCATTAAATTATTAGAATAGTCCATTACCTTTTTTTTTTAACTTTTGATTTTGAAGAAAATTTCAAATTTGCAGTAAGTTACAAGAATAATATTCTGTATGTCCTTTATCTGCATTCATCAGTTGTTAACATTTAGCTGTATTTGCTTTAATCATTCTCTTCTATAAATATATTGATAGGTGTTGTTGAACCATTTGAGAGTAGGTTGCAGATATATATTCTCTTACTCCTAAATTCTTTAGTATGTATTTCCTAAAAACAAGGACAGTAACCATAGTAGAATTATCAAAACTCAGGAAATTTAACATTGATACAGTACTGTTTTCTAAAATATAATCTACATTTCAAACTTTGCCAGTTGATTCCCAGTAATTCTTTTATAACAATTTTCCCCATCCTGGATCCAGTCTAGAATCACATATTGCATTTAGTTGTCATCTCTCTTTAGTCTGAAACAATTCCTCAGACTTTGTTTTCCATGGCATTGACATTTTTGTAGAGAATAGGCTAGTTTTATAAACCTTCATTTTGGACTAATTTGATTGTTTCTTCATGATTAAATTCAGATAATGCGTATTTTTGTAGTACCACAACAGAAGTTGTATGTCCTCAGTGTGTCATATCACCAGAGTCCATGATGTCAGTTTGTCCCATTGTTGGTTAAGTTAATGTAGGCCATTAAGTTTAGCGGTATCTGCCAGTTTTCTCCACTATAAGGTTAACAGGGTTTTCTTTGTTATTTATATGTAATCTGTGGGGAGATACTCTGAGAGTGAAAATATCCTGTTTCCCATCAAACTTTAGCTCATTAGTTTTAAATCTGTTAATGATTCTTGTCAGTAACAGATTTCTAACTCTGCCACACCTTAACAGTTATTAGTTTGCATTCTGCTATAAAAAAAGAGCTTCTCTTCTTCCCCTTAGGTATTGTTTATATCAGAATAGACTCAAGGATTCTTTTTTTAATTTACTGGGTTATAATCTTTTACTGTTACTAATTTGATGCTCAGATTATCCCAGATTCAACAAGTGGCTCCTCTTTCAAACTGGCTTTTCAGTCCTTTTGATATATCATTATCCTTTTGAGGACATGTTTCTTTGTGATACAATAAGGTGTTCCACATTCACCTTGTACTTCCTCTAGTAGTTCTCGAGTCAGGCATGTTCTCAAGGAACCATGGTTTTTTTGTTTTGTTTTGTTTTGTTTTTAGTAGGAAAGGGTGCTTAGACATAGTTGACATTTAAAGTATTCCTCCTTATTGGTATTTTCCCTATGCATTATTTCAGCATTTTGGATGTATTTAATGTGTTTTTAACTTGACAAATGTTTCTTCATGGAACAAGTTTCTTGAGAATTTCTTATTAATATATCAGATTAGGTATTTTATGTGCTTTTAAATATTAATAACTGAATTTTATTATATATTGATTTGTGTCAAAATTTGAGCCTTTCATATTTTAGACAGGTTTTGTTACACCATAAAAATAAGAATGCTTTCTCTTTGGATCTCTATCTTTAAGGAGATTTTTATTTTATTCTCTTCCTTACTGGTATTTAAAATCTTTTCCTATAGTAATATCTTAGTGAATAGGATCTAGTTTCAGAGATACTGCTTGTTAATGGCATTTTGCACACTCACTTTGCATGTCATTAAAAGTGGTGTGGTTGCACACCCCTCCTCTAAGGTAGACAGATGACAGTCACATAATGATAACTCTGTATCTTGGGACCGATGACACTGATCTTGATCCTAGTATCATTGCCACTCCTTTTTACTACACATAATTTTCAGAGTCCTGGAATGGACACTGCTTATGTTTTGTTTTGGAATCTGGAAATAACACTGCTTCTCTCAAGCATTCTTTCAGTATTCACCTTAAAAAACAAAACAAACAAACGAAAAACCTCTATCATACAATTCAGCTTTTTAAAGTGTAAAATTCCATGGGTTTTAGCATATTGAGAGTTGCTCAATCATTACGACAACCAGTTTTGGAGCATTTTCATGAATCCCACCGAAATTCCCATTGTGACCAATTAGCAGTTGCTCCCTTTTTCCCCTACCCTCCCTAGCTCTGAGTAGTCACTAATCTACCTTCTGTCTTTATAGATTTCCCTATTCTGGATTTTTTTTTTTTTGGCCATGCCATACGGTATGCAGGATCTCCCCCAATCAAGGATCAAACCCGTGCCCCCTGCATTGGGAGCTCAGATTCTTAACCACTGGACCGCCAGGGACATCCCAGGAGACTTTTTTTAATCTGAAAAAGGGAATAGCAAGGTGTAGATGGGTAGCAGGGAGCAGAGTTGGAAAAATAGCAGCAGCTCCACATCTGCTTTATGAGTTCATAAGTGGGGTGTAATCAGACAGGTGCTATCACTCAGCACTTTCAGCACCTCTGGATGTTGATGATGGATACAAGTGGTAAGCTGGCTATGTTTTAGCTGCTTGCCTAGCCAGGAATCAGTTTAACATTGCTTGTCTCTGATTTGAAATGCCTCCTAGTAGTAGCAATAGTAAGTGCAGCAACTGTAGCTGTAGTACACTTGTACAATGTGCCAGTCAATATTATATGCAAGTTACATGTATTAACTTGTTCATTTAACCCATACAACATCCTTGAGGTAGGTGTTATTATTCTCTCATTTTATAAATGAGGAAAGCTCAGGCAGTTTCATTACAATGTTTTTTTTGTTTGTTTTTAATAAATATAGTTTAAAATCTTGAAACTACCCATGAAGTTAAACTTTATATGTAGGGTTAATACTTTGTAATGACTTTATAAAGATTCATTTTCAGGTCTTAGATTACTGCTGTTTTTCCCCTTTTAGTGAAACTGCTTTTGGTTACAAGGGTCTGAAGATCTTGTTATATTATATTGCTGGTAGCCTGTCAACAATGTTCCGTGTTGAATATGCATCTAAAGTTGATGAGAACTTTGACTGTGTAGAGGTAAGAACAGAAATAAATTTATTTTAAACTGTTTTCCAATTGAGTATAAAACAGATTATAAAATGCAAAGATTTGAGGAAGGAGAGAAGCTGTTATAGAGCAGCTTTAAAACCACGTATTTAATATTTAGTTATGGAGATGATTGTCTGCCTGTCCTTCCAGTTAACCCTGTGATCATGATCCGTAGCCTAATCTGTTTCCCAAGTGGACCTTTTCCATAAAAACCTTCACTTTTTTTATCAGAATTGTATTTACCAACTTTAGTTTTTTATTATGGACATTAAAAGTACTTATTTTCCCAAAAGTTAAATAAAAGGGAGGGGAATAGCTAAATTTTCTACATTTACTTCGTGTATAATTTGCTTGTTTAAATTTCTCTTGCTGTATTTCTAATCCCAAATTTTCTAATGTATATTCCTTTATGAACATGGATAATTAAGCTGATTACATTATAAAATTACTTAAAACAAATGAACCTAAAGAGGGTAAAGGCAAAGAGTGTGAAGAGTATGCATCTGTGGCGGGCTGAAGTACGGCCCTACAAAAGGCACTATGACCACAGAGGCAGAGTGTTGTGGCCACAAGCCAAGGAATGCTGATAGCCACCAGGAATGGGAAGAGGCAAGGCACAGATTCCTTTAGAGCCATTGGAGGGAGTGTGGTCCTGATCTCAGTGATACTGATGTTTTTTTAAATTAGTTAATTGGTTGATTTTTTGGCTGTGTTGGGTCTTTGTTGCTGCATGTGGGCTTTCTCTAGCTTTGGCGAGCAGGGGCTACTCTTCATTGCCGTGCTCAGACTTCTCATTGTGGTGGCTTCTCTTGTTGCGGATCACAGGCTCTAGACGTGTGGGCTTCCGTAGTTGTAGCGCGTGGGCTCGGTAGTTTGGCATGGGGGCTTTGGGTGCATGGGCTTCAGTAGTTATGGCGCATGGGCTTAGTTGCTCTGCAGCATGTGGGATCTTCCCGGACCGGGGCTTGAACCTGTGTCATGGACATTGGCAGGCAGATTTTAACCACTGTGCCACCAGGGAAGTCCCCAGTGATATTGATTTTAGATTTTGCCTCTAGACTGTGAGAGAAGTTTCTCTTGTTTTAAGCCTCCATGCTTGTGGTAATTTATTACAGCAGCCACAGGAAACTGATACAGATTTTTGTATCGGAAAGTAGGGTACTACTGTAACAACTAAAACTGTGAAAATGTCTTTGGAAATGTGTAATAGGTGGAAACTGGAAGAATTTTGAGACACATGATAGAAAAAGCATAAATTGCCTTGAACAGACTGTTGGTAGAAATGTGGTTGTTAAAGGACTGCTGGTGAGGACTCAGGAAAAAGTTAGGAACATGGGAGAGAAAGCTTTTATCATCTTAGAGAATACATACTATATCATTATAAACAGAATGCTGATAGAAATAGGAATGCCTTCTGGTCCTAATAACAGTCCAGTAAAAGGTGCCTCTGGTGAGGACTCAGAAGGAAATGAGGAACAAGTTATTGGCAACTGAAGGAAAGGAGATCTTTGTTGTATAATGCCAGAAAGCCTAGTTGAATTGTGTCCTGCATATATGTGGAAAGGAGAACTTGTAAGCAATGAACTTGGATATTTAGCAGAGGAGTTTTCCAAACTATTGAAGCTGTGGCCTGGTTTCTTGCTGCTTAGAGTAAAATGTGAAAGGAAAGAGAGAAATTGAGGGAAGAACTGTTAAGCAAAAGAAGATCTAGGACTTGATGATTTGGGAGATTCTCAGCCTGTTCTGAAGACACTAAATTAGAAGACTCATTGTTAGGGAAGTGTGTTCCAGGGAGAAGACCAAGAGTATGGCTAAATAAGCTTGTTTTGCTGAAGAGAGATAGGCATGTGACTCACTGTTCTCAGTAATCTCAACAAAGCCAGAAATAGGGATTGAATTCTGTGTTATGAATTCAGGGAACATCTGTGGAGGACCATCTTGTCTGTTGGCATGAACCTTCATGGTATACCCAGATTACCTTCAAGGTTTTTCGAGAGTGTTCTATCAGCAGTATAAGGGAAGGCTAATGGACTTCTAAAATTCTGTAGGCAGGAAATAGGCTGATAACACTATTCAGCTGCAAACGTGTGCTACCTACCTTTCAAGAAAAAGGAAGGACGATTCTGAAGGTAGAGCTTCGGGTGCAGAGGGTGGACCCTCAGGCCACAGTATTCCCGGGTCTAATGGAATTTGACCTGCTGGATTTTGAAATATTTTGGTACCGGTGACTTATTTCTTCCTACAGTTTTCTCCCTTTTGGAATGACAAACTCTACAACTTTTATCCTATGCTTGTCCTGCCATTGTATTTTAGAAGTGATAACTTGTTTTCTAGTTTCACAGGTGGAAAGCAATTTTGCCCTATGATGTATCATACCGGTGGTCTCACCTATGCCTGATTTAGATAACATAGATGATGAGATTTTGGACTTGAGTTAATCCTAAAATGGTTGAAACTTTGGGGGATGTTGGGATAGGGTGAGTGTCTTAGGCATGTTTGGGATGGACATGAATCTTCGAGGGACCTTCAGAAAATTATATATTTTAGACTTGTTCTGTTCCTGGGCATTCTTATTTAAAGATATTGAAGCCAACTTTTTCAAGGCTTTAACTAACTTTAAACTTCTGACTTAAGTCTTTTGACAACCTCGTGCTCCACCCTTTTATTGTTAAGACCTTCTCTCCTTACTTGGATTGGTTGATTTGCCCCCTTTTTATTATTATTATTATTTTTTGGTTTTGTTTTATTGTAAAGGACTTGCCCAAAGTCCCACAACTAGTATCAATAAATAATTCGTATTGTACATGGGAGCGAATCGCTTAGTCATAGTATGCATAATATATAGTAATACCCTCTTAAAAGATGTTATTATAGAACTGTTTATGACCTGTTCTAAATGGGCCTAGGCGCTTGTGCTTATTAGTTTTTATTTCTGTTTTTTACAATGTGTATTTTATTTTTGCCTGCTCCCATACTTTTGTGCTATTAGCTCTCAATTTACTGCTGGTGTGAGGGGTTTCCCTCTTGCAAACAGTCCCCTTATGGGTGAAAATACTATATTAGTAAGCTTAATGGAATTGTAACGTGAATCGTATATAGCATAAAAAGGTCTAAAATAGTCTTATATCTGTTATTCAGCTTCAGTGTCAGAAATATTTTGAGGACTATTTTTTTGTTTCCATTTCCCAGCTCTGTTTGAGATAACTAATATTTGAGATGACTAAGCTTGTCAGATAAATAATGTGTAACTGCACTTAATATTTGTTTTATTCAGTAGTTTGTGTCCCTTGGAAATTTTTGAAAATTTGAAGATATAAAAGTGATTCTGAATAATACTTTAGTTGTGGTGATTTGATATTTGAAAAGATTTAATGTTAGATAAACTAGCATTTAGCAGAGACATATTAAAATGGAACTTCTTATAATCAGATATTTCTTATTATAATAGACTGTTAAATTTTCAGGCCCAGCCAGATACTCTTTAAAAATACAGTGGTATATTTTTTTTTCCTTGTGTTGTACAGAATTCACTGTTGTTTGAGGGGTTTGCTGGTTTGTTTGTTTTTTTAAGTTCTGGTTGATGGTGCTGAATTGATTTCTTCCAGAGGAACTATTGACCTAGTTATTGATAAATCTTTCAAATATTTTGTGCAGCAAAATAAGCTATGTATTTGCATTGACTACTAATTGTTCCATTCTTGAAAACCATGTTTCTCCGTTCAGAAGTACTGTGTTAGGAGTAAGGAATCAATCTTTTATAATGCCTTTTTGTAGCATTATTTATTTGCTTCATGGTCGAAGATCATTTATTTAAATTATACGTTCAGTCAGAGACCTCTTTTTCCCCTTATAAAAAAAAGCATGGGTTCGGACAAGTGGGGAAAGCGAGCTGGCGGGATGAATTGGGAGATTGGGATTGCCAGATATACATTACTAATGAGAAAAAAGTATCACATTGTACACTTTAAATATATACAGTTTATTGTATGTCAGTTATATCTCAATAAAAGTTCTTTAAAAAAGATTAAAAAAAAAGAATGGGTAGCAGATGTGGGGGGAATGGGCTCACCTCTTCTCAGTTTGCAGTGAGAATGTTCATTTCACAATGCCTTCTGTGTTCTTGATGCCAGGGATATAGTGGCAGAAAAAGTACAGTCACTGCTCTACCTTCTTGCCAGGAAGAGCAGTCAGTGAACAAATATTAAATAAATTAATATGTATGAAGATACATTAATGTATGAAGAAACATTTTGCTGGTTTCTGAGTGGAGTCAGCCATGTAATAATGTGAAGGGATCAGCGTATGCAGAGGCCCTGAAATGAGAACATTCTTAGCATTTTTGTCGTCCAGAAAGATCACTGTTGTTAAGTTGTTGTGATGATGGAGAGATGGGTAGAAGATGGTTGAAGGGGGTTGGCAAAGCTAGGTCATACGGAGTAAGAGTAGTTGATAGCCTTTGGAGGTTTTAAATAGGGGGAGTTATATGATAGAGTTTATATTTTTTAAAGATGCTTCTGGCTGCTATGCATAGAACACACTGTAGGGGGCAAGAGTGAAAGAAAGGAGACCAGAACGTTGCAGTGTTATAGGCAACACCACATTATAGTTGTCTGGTTGAGGGTATATCTTTGGAGGTAGAGCCAGTAGCATTGAATTAAATGTTATTGATGAGGGAAAGAGGAGCAAGGAACATGCCATTGCTTAAGCAGTAGTGGTATTATTCACTGAGATAGGGAAGATTGGAGAAGTAGATTTAAGTGGGAAAAGCCCAAGATTTTTGTTTTAGATGTATTAGGTTTGAGACTGTTATGTAACATATCATAATTGAGTTTTTGCAGACTCTACTATGTAGCATTATTTTTGCATATGAAAAATATGCCCTTTTAGATGGTCAGAAACCACAGCAAATCTGCTTAGAAGTTATTTGCTTATTAGAATTTTGCCATTAATCTTTCATCATCCACTCTTTTTCTTTTACAAGCTCTCCAGTGACACCTAACATTTTTTTTGCTTTGTTATATTTATTTATTTATTGGTTGTATTAGGTCTTTGTTGCTGCATATGGGCTTTCTCTAGTTGCGGCGAACAGGGGCCACTCTTTATTGTGGTGCACGGACTCCTCATTGCAGTAGCTTCTCTTGTTGCAGACCACGGGCTCTAGGCGCACGGGCTTCAGTAGTTGAGGCACACGGGTTCAGTAGTTGTGGCTCACAGGCTCTAGAGCACAGGCCTAATAGTTGTGGCTCACAGGCTTAGTTGCTCCACGGTATGTGGTACCTTCCTGGAGTGGGGATTGAAACTCATGTCCCCTGCATTGGCAGGCGGATTCTTAACCACTATGGCACCTAGGAAGTACCCAGCACCTAACATTTTTTAGTCATAATTAAGATGCCTATAAGAAATCTCCACTAACCATCATCTTTAAAGACAACAGAATTATTTTGAATTTTGTGATACAATAAATTTTGATTATTCAGACACCGATGATTTTTCATCTTATGGTTGTCCCTGATCTTTGCTTTTATCAATACCTCCTGCCCTCTCTTGAGGTGATTTCATTGCTTTTTGGTGGAAGGGTGTGTAACGAAGACTGTCTTGCTGACTGCTAACATTTTAGGGGGAGTTTTGTTGGAGATAGTTGAAATACATGGATAAAGTTTGTATTATCTGTGAATTTCAGTCTGTTTTATCCTTGTCTCCTTAATATAGATTGAATTTGAAAGTAGATGAGAGCAGATTTTTAAAATTTTCTGGATTCCTTTGGGCTTTTTTAATAGAAAAATCCTTTGTACTTAAAAACCTTTAAAGTTATGTGTTTAGATTTTTATCTTAGAACTTTGTTGTGAGTTTAGGTTGCGAAACACTAATGCAGTATAAATTAACATAATGCGACCTTTGTTTTTCCAGTAGTGGAAATGATTCATGCATTTTCTCTACTTAATTTCTCTAACAATACTGAAATTTCTACAGCTTAAATATTGTCAGAGAATATAAGATTGAGCAAATTATGTAGATACGGAGGTTTTTTTGCTTGTTTTTATAGCATATCTTATTTTTAGAATTATAGTTAATATTAAGTCTTTGACATTTTAGCCAAGTAGAGAATAGCATATACTACGTATTTAACGTGCCTCTAAAATTGCTATTTCAAAAATAAAGCACCAGAGGCAAATTTAGACAGATGCTGCTGTTTAGGATAAGACACTAAAGAGGTAATTTGGTTTTCGAATGTGATAAATAAATGTATATAAGCATAAGCATATTTATATGATAGCAGACTACCAGTTAGTCTTGGGCATGTTGCTTTACGCAGTGATGAGGAGTAGCAAAAATTGCTTCATGGAAACATCTCATGTGTAACAAAGTACAGAACATTGGAAGTTGAAATGAGCGTAGTCAGAGAGCATACAATCTAAAACATTTCATCTTCAGTCACCTAAGAGAGGACCTAAATAGAAGAGTTACTTTTATGCTTTCCTTATTAAAAAAATATTGCCAAGTGTTAGGAAAACATTAGTAAGGCATGTCCTTATAATTAAATATATCAGGTTGTATTCTAGATTCTTGATCTAGTCAGCTTCATTTCTTATCCTTTCTAGAACTGTATTTTTACATAATTTTAATTAAAGTTTAGAATATTCTTGAAGACAGGGAATTTTTCAGTGATCTTCAGAAACAGAATCTAAACTTTTAGCCACAAGTATTGAAACTAAAAGGTTTCAGTTAATCTTTAATTCTACATTCAATTAAAAGTGAGTATATGGGGTTTTTCTCTAGTGATATTTTATTATCTAGCCAGTAATCAGTATGAAAAATGAATACTTAACTGAACTGAGGTATATTTATTCTTTTAGGGAAGAGTACAGATCTATAACATGACAGTTATAGGGTTTTTTTCTTAAAGCAGAATCCATTTATAGAGAAATGCACACAGTTTTCCTTTAGGGATGTAAACTTCTCAGTTCTAGGTTTGAAGAGCTGTTTGGTTTTATGTTATGTATTTTATGTAATAGATAAACATTTTCTGTAATGTATTCTATATAACAGATTCCTTGTTTTTAAACTTGGCCTTTTATTCCCCTGTAAAAGTTCTTAAAGTAATGTGTAAACTTGCCCAGAGCAAAATATTTATTTGAAGATATTTATTACAATAAAAAGGTATCCTTTGAAGGCTGGAAGTTAAACATTAACTCTCTTTCAGCTTTGTTGACCTTAAGTCTTTGGGCTGCTTTATCTGCTACCAGAACTGCTGCTTGAAACTTAGAGTTTCTAAGAAATATTTGAAGTACGTTTGGTGCCTGATATGTGAAGTTATTTGATCATGCTTTGCAATGCCTTGTTGAGAAGACAGAACATAGGGAAAGTTTTTAAAAGTTAAAATTATATACAGTATACATGCCTCGAAGTGTTTTCCTTTAAACTGATAGATTATAAACCTCTTTATTTAAAAGAAGTGTTTCTTGACTTTGAATTAATACTGCTTTACTTTGTATTTTAATTGCCACATAACAGACCTATTAAACCTATCCCTTATTATTACACTTTCCTCTTGTAATTATTGAAATTGTACAAATTCTATAAAATATGCTTAAGATGGTCTCTTCACATTAGATAGTTTCAAGAAAAAATATTTGTCAAATAGTACTTTAAAAATTAGCAAAAGTAGTCCTGTGAAACGCGGTTTATTTGATCTTGAGGGTGAATGGATTGTAAGGACTGGTGTACATATTAGAAATAAGCTGTTGGGCAAAATATTGAGGAGCTATATTTTTAAATAATAGCTCTTTTTTTATAGCTATAAAAAAGTTATATATAAATGTTGGTGGTACCAGAGCATTGAAAATAAAACTTGTTTGTGATAAACTCCATCCTTCGTTCTCTATCCTAAAATGTAACTGAATAATAATAAAGTGCTATTCATCTGCAGGTGCATTGCTTCTACTTAGTTAAAAGATGGTTGAAAGGACAGGAATTAGTAGCATGTTGTATTAGCCTTTTGTAGTGTATTTTGTCCTAAGCATCTTAATTTCCCTGTTTTGAATGCTAAGTAGCAAGGGTCTTGGTTTAGAACTAATACCCATCATGCATGTAAACGGTATGAAAGAGCTGCTTAGTAAGTTAACACAAAGTGTTCTTGTGTCAGTCCTTGTGGAAATAGATACAATACAAACATTACAGCTGAACTCACGGCAAACTCCATTAAGTAAAAACCTGGCCTCATTGTTCAGGAGAAAGTTCGAATAGAATGCAAGCTCATTTTGTTGAATGTAATGTCAGGCTTTTAGGGACTGTATTGAAGGATAAGGTTTTGTTAAGTTGAGACCAATTCATTAAGTTTTATTGCCTGGTGAGAAGCAGTAATACTTTATTGTAAGACTTCATCAAATATTCATGGTTAAAGAGAAGTAGTAAATGTATTCAATCAAGTGGTCTTTTGGGGTTTTGAAAAGGATTATGAAGTCTGCTCAGCTGATAGTTTAACATTCATCGAGGTTGTTTAACAAGGATAATTTTAATCTCTGAGTTTAATTTTGTTGTCCAGGCTTGTCTCTTTTTACTGTCACAAATCCAACCCTATAAAAATTGTGTCACATTATAGGATGAGAGGGTAATATATCCATTCATGTAATTTATGTATTTCCTAAGTGGGTATATTTTTAAAATTATCTTAATTTTGAATTTCATGTATGAGGGAGTTATGACCTACTTGCTCATTGTGAGGTTGCCATTTCTTTGGTCAGACTCTAGCCTCACTACTGCTGGTGAGCCTTTCCTGTCTTGGATAATATACTCTCCTTGACACAGGTACCATAATAAGCAGCCTTGTAAACTAATAAGCAGCCTTTTGTTTTGGCCAGTTCAAATTGTCCTGAAGAGATATGGTCAGCATTTTCTACATGATGTTAGAAATTTCTATAGGATTGCCCTCATTCTTGCAGTTGATTTCAGGCTGCCCACCTCCTCTTTTTTATTTCTGTGTTATACTTGTGTTCATCTCACATTTTTGTGGCAGTATCTTGTACACATGAAACTCATCCTTTCCCATTTCTCTGTGTTTGCATCTTTAACAGTGAATTGAAGTTTTGTGATTTTTGTGGGTTTTGTTCATTTTTAGAAAACTAAGCATATTCAACTAAGTCAAATTTATTAATTTTTTGGTGTCCTTTAATCTCCATTCCTTAGGCAGATGATGTTGAAGGCAAAATTAGACAAATCATTCCACCTGGATTTTGCACAAACACAAATGATTTTCTTTCGTTGCTGGAAAAAGAAGTTGATTTCAAGCCATTTGGAACTTTACTTCATACATACTCTGTTCTCAGTCCAACAGGAGGAGAAAACTTTACCTTTCAGATTTATAAGGTAAAGATAAATCTGAATGTTCCCTGGGTGAAAGTACCTCATTTGCCTGAAACCTAATTTGATGTGTTATTTTCAGTGATTTATTCTAACTTTAGGAAACAAGTCTTTGTCAGCATTAAAAACAAAGATCTGTTTTGTATGTGTGTCTGTGTACACATCTTAATCTGAGACTTCTAAACATTTTCCCACAGAATAGTTTTGTGTTCTGCAGACTTTCACTTACCTCTGTGATGAGTTTCACCTGACTTTTCCTGGCTTTTTCCCTAGGCTGACATGACATGTAGAGGCTTTCGAGAATATCATGAAAGGCTTCAGACCTTTTTGATGTGGTTTATTGAAACTGCTAGCTTTATTGACGTGGATGATGAAAGATGGCACTACTTTCTAGTGTAAGTACAGTTCTAAAGCAACAGTAGACCTTATTACCTCCACAAAGCCAGCATTTTAATTGTGGCGGCCCAATTATTGGGACAGTATAATGATATTTTTCCCAGGAAAGAAAAACTATTGTTTATGAGGCTTGAGTTTTCCTTCATTATGCTTTGGGAGACCTTGAGAATAGAGCTGAATTAAATGCTGTTGTCCGTTAGGGCCCTGAATGTAGGCTTAAACAGTAAAATGAGCTTTGCCTGTGTTTTCTTTTACTTGCCACCTATTCATCTTTATAATAGGCAAGTGCACTGAAGTGATGTAAAGAGGTCTGATTTATCCAAGTTGCTGCACACCAATTAAGTGAATTGTATATTCAGAACATAGCAGGTGTACCCATTGGGCCCTCACAGAGTAGCTTGCTGACACTGAAAATTCAGTCAGAGAATGGAAAAGAAAATGGACACTGCATGGGAGCGCGACTGTAATTGACCTGCTTGGCTTTCTGTTTTATCTGCAGATTTGAGAAGTATAATAAGGATGGAGCTACACTCTTTGCGACCGTAGGCTACATGACAGTCTATAATTACTATGTGTACCCAGACAAAACCCGGCCACGTGTAAGGTAATTGGCAGTATAACACGTGCCTTGTCTTTTATTTCAGAAGAAGGAACTGCTGAAGTTTCCAATACTTGTTATAATAGTGTTGATTTGTTTTAAAAAATCACCATTATTCATTGGCTATGTACTGATTTATTTCATTGTTCCTTTTGAAACAGTGTGGAAGATTAAATGTTTACAATTCTGAGTATTTCAATAATTTTTAGAATTCTTGAAGGTAGATTGAAAAAAAATCACATAAACTTTAAAGTGTTTATATTACTATAATGATTTGCAATTTGTAAACCGGTCATGTTGTGGTATTTCAATATAATTTCTTTACTATAGTCAGATGCTGATATTGACTCCATTTCAAGGTCAAGGCCATGGTGCTCAACTTCTTGAAACAGTTCATAGATACTACATTGCTTCTCCTTCTGTTCTTGATATTACAGGTATGTAAATTTTGATTTGTTACTGAAAGAGCCTCTGTAAAAAATCTCTTTACTAATTTTCATTTTGTCAGAAATAACTTTTATTTTAAATAGCAGCAGTCTCCTGAGGTCTTTTTGGAACTGTTTATAAAGATGGCTTAAGGTTACATTTTAAATCATAAGCCTTTGTGGGATTGGATTGCATCTCTGAGTATGAAGTGCTTACTAATTGAACAGATTGAGGATAGTGAACTGAATGTATAATGGGAAATCTTAGGCATGTATCTGTTGCAAGTATGGTATGGCTTATTTTTTCAGTTTATTTGGCAAACAGTTTATAAAGTTGATTTATCTTTTCATCTAACTTTACTGCTACTGTTAAATGATTTGGAAACTTGGGAGATAAAGTAATTACTAAAGTTAGTTTATATCAAAAGTTATAAATTGTTTAAGTGACACCTTCACGAGCTTAGTGACTTGTAAAATTATAGAAACATAATACAAATGGTAACACTTCATTTTAGCTAAGCTGAAAATTGTTTAGTTTCTGTTTACTTATAGACGTGGTACTCCATGAAGGGACTTTTTTGGTGATTTTAATCTAGAGACATAGAGTTCACATAAGTAGTCTTTGTCTTCTCTAGTGGGTAATGTGCCAGCAGGGGTTGTTTCTGTGAAGCCTCTTAACCACTTTCTTCTGTCTACTCCAACCAATAAAGTCCTTGATACTTAGCACCAATTAGCAGATAAAGAATTTTATTTCTTAAATCTCAGTGAAGAGTCATCAATAACGGTAGCCTTTATTCATTGCAAACTAAAGTCTCTAAAGAGAAAACGCTAAACATGCTAAAGGACTTCTGAATTTGAAAACTGGGTATTGGCCTTTATTTTCATTGTTAACATTTCTTAGCGTTATAAATTACTAAAAATGCCTTATCAGCTGTTCTCACTAAGATATTTCTCCTACATTTCTGTACCCAGTCCTTTAAAAAAAAGTACAGAATTTTCCACTCTTAGATTGTTTTAGTTGTCTATAGCTCCATTATTTTGTGTATTTTTTCAACTTTTTGGATCTTTAGCAGGCTCTGGATTTTCCTTTGCAATCCAGGATGTTCTTTATATTGAGATGGCCTTTTGCTTACTTGACATATATAGCCAGATATAGTAAAAATTAAAACTTAACCACCAGCGGCCCATGTTACAGAATAGATAGGTGTTTGTGGTGTAACTGCCACCCATTTTCTTTTTTTAGCTTTTTTTTTTTTTTTTGGCTGTGCCTCTTGGCTTGCAGGAACTTAGTTCCCCAATCAGGGATCGAGCCCGGACTCTGGCAGTGAGAGAGGAGAGTCCTAACTGCTGGATGGCCAGGGAATTCCTTTTTTTTTTTTTTTTTTTTTTTAATCACTTAAAGTAAAATACTGGAAAACAGTTCTTTATATCACGTGCCATCTTCCTTTTGAGGATGTCAGTACCATGAGATATATAGCATTTGAATACATATCAGTTGTATGACCTTTCATATAGAGTCAATGATTTGTTTCTTCCAAAATTATGAAGAGTTGCATTTGGCAATAGAAATTGATCTTGGGCTAGAATATATGTCCGTATTATTAATCTATCAGTAGTATAGTAAGAACTAATTATATTTGTCCTTTAAATGTTCCTTGTAGTACTGGAATATGTTACATGGCTTTTTAGAATGTTATCTGTAAATGTTTTGTAATATGAGGAGGGTTTTTTTTAATGATAGAAGAGCATTTATGCTGGTAGATGATGTGTTTAACTTGGGAAAAAACTCAAGTTTTGATCCCTTGTATCATTACAGATTTGTATCCAAGCAAATTTCATCTTTTAAATGCATCACTTATCTTTGTAGCATAGAAACAAAGGAATTGAAGGATGTCACAGATTAATGGGTGTTACCATTTTAGGTTCATTTTCAGGTTGATACCTTTAGTTAAAGTGCTTAAAGATTGAGTGGTGACTTCGCCTCTTACATTAAGCTGCAAACAAAATATTGTTAGTCTATAATGGCTTATTTAAAGCTAAGTGGAAATTTTTTTTTGCACAGTTTTTCAGTATATGTGAAAATTTCAGATAAGAATGTGGCATGAGTTTTTTTAATTGTAATTCTTTTACCTTTGATTTTTTTTCCTATAATTCTGGGAGTACTTAAGTTACTTAAGCTTTCACTCCTACTAAATTTTATTATAACTTGATATTGGCAGCACAATTCTTTTTTCTAAACCAGTTCAAGAAGAGGTGGACTTGGAAAAAACTGACATTGGTTAAACATGTGCCTCACCATTAACCCTTTGAAAAAAATTTTTTAAGAGATGCTTGCTTAAGAGTTTGTCACTTAGTAGAGATTTAATTAAAGCAGCTTTATTGAGGTATGATTGTCATACCATTAAATTCATCCATTTTAAGTGTACAGTTCAGTATTTTTAGTACACTTGCCTAGTTTTGCAACCTGTTTTAGAATATTTCTGTCACTGTAAAAAGATTCCCTCGTGTCCATTTGCAGTCAGTCCTCATCCCCAGTCTCTTGTACTGAGTTCTGTGATCCATTTTGAGGTAATTTTTGTGCATTATGAGAGGAAAGTTTCTAAGTTAATCTTTACATGTGGCCCTCCAGTTTTCCCAGCAGTTTGTCCTTTACGCTACTGAATTGCCTTGGTACGTTTGTTGAAAATCTGTTTACAGTAAATATAAAGATTTATTTCTGGACTCTTTAATGATCTATGTCTGTCCTTCTGCTGGTACCATACTGTCTTGATTTTTTATTGAGGGGTGTGTATGTTTTGCCTTAATGATAAGGTCAGGTTTAACCTGTTAAATATATAAGTGGAGCATGTTCTGCCTGGGTGCTGTAAACAGAAGTTTCTTCAGATGATCAATGAGTAGAGTTAGAAATGGGTACTGGCCCTGGCCTGGTGGGTGGGAATGGAGCACAGAGGAGAGGCCTCAGAGTGGACTGGCCTGGGATGAGCCATGACCCTCAGGGACCCAGAGGCACAGGCTCCTAGAAGACAGTCCCTCTCTGAGTGAGCCCCCAGACAACACCGACTGGGGGTGCTTGTCGCAAACTCATCAGCAGCTGACCCTGGCACAGCCACCCCCTAAGGTGCAATCTATAGGACCAGTAGGAACTCTTCTTAGCCCACCTACACACACCCCCACTTCCAAAAAAGGTCCTAGATTCTAAAAACAGCAAAAACATTGAATAATTCCGTAGGAAATATAGTCTTAATTTTGCCTCAAAGACAGCAGCTGTCCCCGCCCCGCCGCACAGTGCTGCTTTTCCCCCAAATGATTTTACGTGCAAGAGAATGAAGAGGAGGCCCCAGGCAGTGAGGGGCTCCTGGCTGTGTGGAGGGGCTGCTGCAGTGGTGCCAGGGTATAGGGTGGGCGAGACGGGGCAGAGGTCCTGACAGTGGGGCCCAGTTGCCTCGTATTTCTTCCTACAAGCCATGCTTACTTATTCTGGGTGAGTGACTACATTCGTTTTCCTGACAGAGTTGCATTATCATTTGTTTTCCTTTCCTCTTTCTTCCTAGCAACTTCCTGCCCCTCTTGCTTTCTGCTCTTTATGAATGATCAGTCACCAGCCAGGCAAGGTGGCCTTGGCCTGCTCTGTTTCCCCTGTTAAAAACATTTTCATGTCATGCTTTTCTGTTTTTTCTTCTCAGTGTCATCATCTTCTCTCCTTGAAAGCGCCTTTGGCCTATCTAGATGTAGCATGTGATCTTCCTGATAGCCTGTGCCACCTGGTTGGGGTTCTTGATGTTAATGAGCCTTTCTACACCTTTGCGAGCGGTCAACTTCATCCTCACTCTCTTCTGAGGCTAGAGATTTCTTCTTTCTGCAGTCACCTGCAGCCCCATCTCTGCCCTCTTTTCGTGGTCTTCTTCTTCCCTGGTCTTCTGCTTTTCAGCTGGGCGCTTTTGTTGATCTCCTTGGTGCTCAAATATTGCCTCGCCCAGCCTTTGTGGTCTCCCTTTTGTCCTCTTCAGGCATCATGGCTCCAGTGGCAGCAGAGCCTCAACCTGTATATTGAGTTTTGAAATCAGGAAGTGAAAGTTCTCTGTGTTCTTTTTCAAAATTGTTTTGGTTATTTAGAATCCCTTGTATTTTCATAAAAATTTCTGTTTGTTTTCTACTTTGTTGATTTCCACTTTAATTTTTATTATTTTCTTCTTATTGCTTTAAGTTTAATTTGCTCTTTTTCTAGTAAAGATTGAAACTTACGTTGTTGATTTGATGTCCTTTTCTAATATAGACATTTAAATAATTAATACTTAATATTGTGAAATGATCATTACAGTAAATCTAGTTAACATTGGTTACCATACATGGTTACAGTTGTTATTATTTTTGTGTGTGTGTGTGATGAGGGCTTAAGAGTTACTCTCTCAGCAACTTTTCAAATATGCAGTACAGTATGATTAACTATAGTCACCATGCTGTACATTACATCCCCATGAATTATTTCTTTTATAGCTAGAAGTTTGTACCTTTTGACCTCCTGCACTCATTTTCCCCTTCCCCAACTCCCTCACCCCTGGCAGACACCAGTCTGTTCTCTGTATCTACAAGCTTGGAGGTTTTTGTTTGTTTGTTTGTTTTTGTTTTTGGTTGTTGGTTTTTTTAATTCCACATATAAGTGAGATCATATCGTATTTATATTTCTCTGTCTGACATTTCACTTAGCATAATACCCTCAAGTTTCATCCATGTCATCACAAGTAATAGTTTCCCTTTTTTTAATGAAAATTAATTAATACTTAAAAATATGTTTATATATAAATACAAGTACTGCTTTTACTGATCACATAAATTTTCATAAATTGTGCTTTCATTTAGTTCAAAATACTTCTAATTTCCCTTGTGATTTCATTTTGACCCATGGGCTGTTTGGAAACATGTTGTTTAATTTCCAAATATTGTGGATTCCCATATTTCCTTCTGTTGTTGATATCTAATTTAATTCCATTATTGTCATAGAACATACTTTGTATGACTTCATTTCTTTTTCATTTACTGAATTTTGTTTTATGGCCTACTTGGGGTCTACAGATGTTTTCTTTAAAAGACTAGGTTGTAAATATTTTGTGCTTTTGTAAGCCATAATACTTGTTGCACATTCTTACTGATTTTTTTTGTTTTTTTTTGTTTTTTACCAGCCTTTAGAAACCAGTCTTAGTTTACATGCCCTACAAAAATAGGCCATGGATGAGATTTGACCAGTGCGACATAGTTTACAGACCCTTTGCCCAACATATAGTCTATCCTGGTGAATGTTCACTTGCACTTGAATGTGTATTCTGCTCTTGTTGGGTGGAATGTTATATAAATATCAGTTACGTCAAGTTGGTTGATAGAGCTATTCGAGTCTTCTGTATATTGCTCATTTTCTGTCTAGTTCTTCTGTCCATTGTTGAGAGGATAGTATTGACATTCCTAACTACTTTTGTTGAATTGTCTGTTTCTCCCTTTAATTCTGCTAGCTTTTATTTCGTGTATTTTGGGGTTCTGTTGTTAGTTGTGTATATGCTTATAATTGTAATGTCGTCTTCATGAATTAGTTTGTAAAATGTGCCTTTTTTTCTCTTGTAATCTTTTTGTTTTAAACTGTTTTTTCCCAATTTGTGTGTGTGTGTGGGTAATGTTTTAAACTATTTTGCCTATTAATATAGTCACTCCAGACCTCATATTGTTTGCATGGTATATCTTTTTTCATCCTTGACTTTCAGCCTGTCTTTGAACCTATGATCTTTCTCTTGAAGATAGCATATAGTTGGATCCTTTTTCATTCAGTTTAACAATCTCTGCCTTTTGATCGGCATGTTTAATATGTTTACATTTAATACTATGGTTAGAATTACGCCTACCACTTTGCTGTTTGTTTTCTTTTTTCCCTTTTTGTTCATTCATTCATTCATTCATTCATTTTTATTGAAGTTTTTGGTGTGTTGTTTTTTTTTGTTTGTTTGTTTTAGTTATTTGCTTAGTGGTTGCTCTGGGGTTACAATTTGCATCTTAATTTATAACAGTCTATTCAGATTAATATTCAGTTTTCATAAAATGAATTGCTGCATTACAGTTATTCTCTCTCCCCTCCCTTGTGCTATTACATATATTGATATTACATCTTTATATATTGTAAGCCAAACATTGATTTTATAATTATTTTTTCATGTAATTGTTCTTTAAACCAGTTGAGAGAAAAAAAGCTTTTATATTTATCTTCATAACTATTCGTGTTCTTCATTTCTTCCTGTGGATTTGAGGTAGCATGTTCCTTTAGCCTAAAGAACTTCTTTAGTATTTCTTGTAAGGCAGGTCTGCTAGCAACACATTTCTTCAGTCTTTACTTCTCTGGGAATATCTTTATTTCACTTTCATTTTGAAGGATAATTTTGCTGGAAATAGAAATCTTGACTGGCAGTATTTTTCTTTCAGTACTTTGATATATCACCCCACTGACTTGTGGCCTCCGTGATTTCTGATGAGTTTCCTCATGCTGCTTTCAAGATTTTCTCTTTGTCTTTAGCTTTTGACAGTTTGATTATGATGTATTTAGATGTGGATCTCTTTGTGTTTTTCCCAGTTGAAGTTTGTTGAGCTTCCTGGATGTATAGATAAATGTTTTTCAGCAAATTTAGGAGTTTGGGGGCATTATTTCTTCAACTATTCTTTGTCTCTCCTCTCTTTTTGAGATACACATTACAGTTGTGTTGGTACATTTGAATGGTTTTAATTTAGGTTTGTGTCAGCCCACTTTACATTTTATAAAGCTTCAGAGTACAAGCAAGGAAAACAAGTAAGGCGGTTATTGTAGCAGTTGAAAAAAACACTGGTGGCAGCACATAGGAGAGAGGAATGTCCTTCAGGTTTCTGAGTGGCTTGTATAACTACATGGTGTGTCCAGATTAATATGGAAAAGACTGAAGAATGAGATAAAGTAACTAATTACATTACAATCTTATGTTTATTTGATGGTTTTTTTCTGTAAGTCTGCATTTGTTATTTTGTTTACTGTTGATTTCATTATCTGTACATTCCTAATAGATCATAATTTTGTACCAGACTGATGCCATGACAGAATTCCACTTCTTTACCACCGTAAAGCCATAGTTATAAATGTTTACCTAATAACTACATGTATATGAAGTGCTTCATAGAAGCATAAAGATGGTATTTAGTACATATGGATTGAATGAATGAATGACTCAATCATAAAACATTACCCTTAGCTCAGACTTTTATAAACAGCTTTATTGAAATATAGTTAACATGTCATACAACCCACTTATTTAAAGTGTATAATTTTTTAAATCATATTTACAGTACAGCCATCACCATAATCTAGTTTTGGAGTATTTCATTTTCCCAAAAAGAAACCCAGTGCCCATTAGCATTCACTTCTTTCCTCTCACTCCTCTACCCTTGCAGCCCCCGCCAGCCCTACGCAACCACTCATCTACTTTTTGTCTCTGTGGATTTGCCAGTTCTGGACGTTGGAATCATACAATAAATGACTGATTTCTTTCACTTTGCATAATGTTTTCAAGGTTCATCCTTGTTGTAGCATGCATTAGTGCTTTATTTTTATTGCCAAATACTATTCCATTGTGTGGGTGTACTACATTTTATTTGTCTGTTCATCAGTTGACGGACATTTGGGTTCTTTCCACTTTTTGGCTCTTCTAAATAATGCTATTATGAATATTCACATACAAATTTTTGTGTGGACTTGTGTTTTCATATCTCTTGGGTACATACCTAGGAATGGAAATGGTGGAAAATCTGGTAACTGTGTTTCACGTTTTAAAGAACCACCAGACTGTTTTCCAAAGTGGCTGTGCCATTTTATGCTTCCATGAGCAGTGCATGAGAATTTCAATTTCTCCACATCCTCATCGATGCTTGTTATTGTCTTTTTGATTCTAGCCATCCTAGTGGACATTGTGGTTTTGATTTGCATTTCCTTGTGGCTAATGATGCTGAGCGGCTTTTCATGTGCTTATTGTGCATATTTATATCTTCCTGAGAAATGTCTATTTAGATCCTTTGCCTGTTTTCTAAGTGGGTATTTGTCTTTTTCTTATTGAATTTTAAAGTTTATAAAAACGTCTGGATACAAGTTACTTATCATATATATGACTTGCAAATATTTTATCCCATTCTGTAGGTTATCTTATTTTCTTAATGGTATCATTTGAAGCACAAAAGTTACAAATTTTGATATAGCCCTGTTTTTCTACTTTTCTCTTTAGTTGTTTATGCTTTTGTTTCCGTTATCTAAGAAAACATTGCCTAACCAAAAGTCATGAAGATTTACTCCTTTGTTTTCTTCTTTGCTGTAGTTTTACCTCTTACATTTAGGTCTGTGACCCATTTGCAGTTAATTTTTGTGTATTAATTGAAGAAAAGGGGTCCAACCAACTTCTTTCTTTTTGCTTGTGAGATCCAGCTATCCAAGTACCATTTGTTAAAAGACTATTCTTTCCCTTATTGAATTGTCTAGGCACCCTTCTCAGAAATTACTGGCCATAAATGTGTGAGTTTATTTTAAACTCTTAGCTCCATTCCATTGATCTACATGTCCATCCTATGTCAGCACCACACTGTCTTGATTACTATACCTTTGTAGTAAGTTTTGAAATCAGGAAATGTGAGTCCTCTAAATGATTCTTTTTCGAGGTTGTTTTGGCTATTCTGAGTTCTTTGCATTTCCATATCAGTTTTAGGATGAGCTTGTTAATTTCTGCAACAACAAAAAAGCCAGCTGGGATTTTGATAGGGATTGCATTGAATAATTTGTAGAGTACTGATATTGTAACAAAACTGTCTTATGACCTATGAACTAGCTCAAATGTTAACGTTCTTTGTTTCAAGCCCTCTACTGATCAGAAAATGAGGGCTCAGAGAAGTGAGATAATTTGCCTAAAGTCTTACATCTATGAATGACAGAACTGGGACTCAAACTCATGTTCTCTGACTGCAGTATTTTTTCTGTCTATCATGTTTTGATATTTTCCTTGTCCAGTACTTAGTCTAATGTAGATAGACTAACATAACATAGATGAACATAGACAAACATAAAGCAAGATTTATGCTATTCAGATGCAGTGAAGAAAGAATCAAAATCATATTCTCATTTTATTCGCTAAATAAAAAAGATTTATAAAAGGAAGAATTTTTTTTATTGGGTGAAAAGAAGCATTGCAGACTATAAAGGTTATTAGATTAAAGTAAGGAAATTATAAATTGAGCTTTGGAACCCTTAGCTATCAGAAAATACTTGCTTTTGGAATTGACTGTCCAAACTTTAATCTCTTGTTTATACAGCTACAAAAAGTTTACATTTGAAAAGGAGCAGCTCTAATTTCACAAATAATATATATGTATTTGCAAAAGGATTGCACCTATAATTTTATTTGAGAAAGATAATAGTGCTATTGTTTGATTTATAAGGAATAATCCTTTCACATTGTAACTTTGTGTATATTTATATATAATTTTTTTAAGAATATTTGCCTTTCTAAGCTTAGCATGTATATTGAGATTGCAAATGATGAAAAAATTATGTTGGGTAAGGAAGATGCTATTCTGCTTTATTTCTGTAGCGGAAGATCCATCCAAAAGCTATGTGAAATTAAGAGACTTTGTGCTTGTGAAGCTTTGTCAAGATTTGCCCTGTTTTTCCCGGGAAAAGTTAATGCAAGGATTCAATGAAGACATGGCAATAGAGGCTCAACAGAAGTTCAAAATAAATAAGGTATTTTTATTCTATAGGAGGAAAACATATAAATTTTGAAAAAAAAATTTCTAAGTACATAATTTAAACATTGCAGATACATTAAGAATACATATGTGGGAAGTAGCAGTGGTTAAGAATACAGGCCCTGAAGCCAGATTGCCTAGGGTCGAAATTGGCTTCACCACTTGCTCTTAGGGCAATTTAGTTTACCTCCTCGTGCCTCAATTTTCTCATTAATAGAATGGAAAGATAATTGCTTTTATGGCTATATTAAGTATAACAGGCAGAACAGAGGTGGATAGTAGAATCTTATTTTTGCTTTTTAAGAAAATGTTTATCTAAACTGGTAAAGTAGTTAATGCCCCTGGAGACTGTATTGGTGGAGAGGAGGGATGGAATAAAACACTTAACTTTCACTTTTTATACTTCTATATATATTTGTTTGAATTTTAAAGTAGTAAATATCTTAAGATAACTACAGAAAAAATAATATGGGAGTTCAGAGGGATTTATCATATTCATGTAAGCAAGAAATCAGAGTATTTCACAGGAGGGATACATTTGATATAAGCCTTGAAGAATGGATAGGTTTTGGATTGTAAAAGTATGAGGGATGAAGGGTATTCCAGTAACAAGCACTAGCACTTGATGCTACTGCCCTCCCCTCCGTTGGCTTCTAAGGCACTGCAGTTCCTGGTTTTCCATTCAGCGCTGTGCTCATCTGTTTTGAGATACTGTCACTGGCTTCTACTCTTCTTTATGCTCCCTAAATATAATTCTTCCCCAAAGTTTTTTTATCTAATCCTCATTTCTTCTCATTCTACTTAATTCTACCTGGGATAGTTCATCTAAACCTTCCATCCAGATTTTCCTCATGAGCTCCAAAACTGTATACCAAAAGTTTACTGGTCACTGACCTTCAACAAACAACTTAATTTGAATTGAAGCTTTCAAAAACACTTTAGGGGCTTCCTTTGATACCATTTTTATGTAGCTGAGAGAAGGCTTTATTTAAAACTCATATTTGTGCACCTTGCTCACTCCTGCATTTAAAATCTGTTACCTACTAGATAAAAGCCAGCTCTTTAACCCAGTATGTAAGGCTCAGTGCTGTTGCTCCATTCTCACTCTGCTTCTACTCCTCGTTTTGTTGTTGTTATTTGGGTTTTTTTTTCATTTTGTGCTCCAGCAGCGTCAAACTGCTTCCACACATGCACATGCGACATGCACACACAGATAACGCCCTCCCCTCTTTCAAGAATAGCATGTCCTGTTCCTTTAAGATTCACTCAGGTTTTATTCCCCCAGGAATCCTCTTCTGCGTTTTTCCCCATTTCCAGGCTGTACTACCATAATATCCTATGCATATTTAACCTTACCTTATTCATTCATGTTACCCACTAGACTGCTGGCTCCTTAAGGACAGAGACGGTATCTTTTACTGCTTTCTGTCTGGCACCTAGCATAATTTCTGGCCTACAGCAGATATTCAATACATGCTGTGTTCTTTTTGGGAAAGTGTTAATATTTTGTAATTTGAAATGTTCATATTTTTCTCTTGTTTGGCTTATTAGCAACATGCCAGGCGGGTTTATGAAATTCTTCGACTACTGGTAACTGACATGAGTGATGCTGAACAGTATAGAAGCTACAGACTGGATATAAAAAGACGATTGATTAGTCCATATAAGGTAGGACTTTCAAGAGTCTTAAACGTTATATTCTTGTCACTTTAAAATGAAGAAAATCTAGCAAATGCCAATTTATGGGAGAGTCCAAATCATTTTGGTAAATTAACTTTTACAAAAGTGAAACTATTCTTCCAGTTAGTTATAAGAATTCTCCCTACCATAATTTTCCAGTGTAAACTATAAATCTGTTTCCATTCACTTAGAAACTAATCCCAAGGATAGTCTACTCATGGTTATTTTTTTCTTTCATTTGTATGCATCTTTTTAAAAACTGAATGCCCAGAATCTTCCCTAACAAGTTATTTTGTTTTTTCTAATTGTCGTCCCATATGTCACATATATCCTGTTTACCTGTGCTCCTTTCTTCCTAAATATGGCCTTGGTTGCCATTTGTAACCTCTATACTTGACCATAGCTGCAACTGCAGCTTAGTGTTGTTTACCTCTTTTTTTGATATTGTTGTTGTTCTTGCTCCTTTCCCCCCAAATTTTTTTCATCTCCTTTATTTTCCTCTCAGAAATCTCCCCTCCTAGATCAGGTCTGACCTCATCATCCTTTGGCCATTATTAAGGTAGATATTGTCTACACTGATCTTTGTGGAGGAGGATTTGCTGTGATTCTTATAGCTGGGCAGTAATCAGATTGGAGAAAATATTCCTTTATTTATTCAACAACTAATTATTGAGCACCTGACGTGGTTGCTGCATTTAATACACTATACCTAGAGGCTTATACAGCACAGTAGCTGGGAACGTAAATGACAAATTCAAATCTGTCTTAAGATTTAAGGAGAAAGTCAGTTAATAATGAGTTTTTTTTTTAATATTTATTTTATCTATTTGGCTGTGCCGGATCTTAGTTGTGGCATGTGGGATCTTCATTGCTGAGTGCAGGACCTTTAGTTGCGGCAGGTGGGCTCTAGTTCCCTGACCAGGGATCAAACCCAGGCCTGCATTGGGAGCATGGAGTGTTAGCCACTGGACCACCAGGGAAGTCCCTGATTTTTTTAAATTAATCCAAGTTTTATTTATCATAGATTCTGCTTTATAGAGCCAGTCTTTTGAATGTTGATGGTATATAGGTTGTACTACTCCTTGTTGAATCCCAGCTCTTTTCCTTTATCACATCTTGTTTGCAGTGCAACTGTATTTCCTAATTTGTTATTGTAATTCTAAACATCACATTCTGAATATAAAAATAGTAACTGTTTGCCTATGACTATAAATCCTTGTATCTTGAATTCACATTTTTTTCTCTTCATAGTGCCATTAAGCAATTTACTGGATTGATTTTCTGTGTTATGAACTACCATCTGCATGTAACAGGTTGTAGTAAATTATAATGGTCTCTATTCCCCCAAATGCCAAGAAGGGATAAAAATAACCTGTATTAACTAGAATCATTTTTTTAAAGCACAAAAAAAACCTCTGTAGTACAGAAGTAATTTTCAGGTTTTCAAAAAAAGATAAATTTGAATAATTTGGCCAAAGAAAGTTGGTGCAGCTTGGTTTTAGCATTAAAGTTTTTATATTTTTCATGGGCATATTTTAATTCATAATTGGTTTACAAGTATAAATTTTAGAATCATTGTTATAGTATTGGATCTGCAATCAGAAAACTCAGTTTTGAGGTCTGCTTCTACCTTGTACAAATTGTGTGAGTGTTGACAGCTTATTAACATCTGGAAATTAGGCTTCTCTTCTCTGAAATGGAAATGTCTCCATAGTGAGGAACTGAAGAGGAAGAAATTCAATACAGTATGCATGTTTTTAAAGATAATCTTTTGAGAAGTTTTAGGACTCCTTATATGCCTCCACACCATTATTGTTTTTAAATTCTTACAAAAGAACCTATCAGTGTAGTTCACAAAAGAGACTCGTTCAGCAGGTAGAAATTAAGGAGCCTTTAGACGTGGTGGCATTTTTGAGATTATATTTGTAAACCCTCTTGGAACCTGGAAAACTAGGCAAGAAAAAGGAATTGTTTTCTGTACCTTTAACGCATTGCATGTATTAAAGCCAAATGTTGTTAACATAAATAGACACTAATACTATCTTTAATTAATTTGTCTGCATTAATTAAAATTATCAACAGTCCTAATCTATGAAGGAATTAACTTTTTGTTTGTTTTTGGAGGAAGAAAATTGTTTTTTTAAGGTTTTTTTAAAAAAACATTATTTTTTTTTTAGCTCTTTATTGGAATATAATTGCTTTACACTCTTGTACAAGTTTTTGAGGTACACCAAAGTCAATCAGCTGTATTTATACACATATCCCCATATTCCCTCAAAAACATATTATTTAAAAAATTAATTAGTAATATTTCATACATATACAAAGTGGTGTACATATACAGTTTCAGGAATATTAAAGTTAATAAAACAAATAGCTCAAATAAGTTATTTAAAAAATTGAACCATAGTTTACATGCTCATGAGGAACTTCTGTATAATAGTTTCATATTCTTCCATAAAGCTAGTACATGTATTTTTTATTCCTAGGTACTTAGAGCTCTTAGGCCCATAAAAATTATAATAGAGATTAATTCTGACACCCATCTGAAAAAAACTGACAATGAAGAAATTGAAGGTGGCAAGGAAGACGGGAGATAAATTGGGGAAGTAAGCAGTCTTAGAGATTTAAAAACACGATAATTTAAAACAGTATGTTACCGGCACATGATTCATTCTATAGGCTATTTGGAACAAAATTGATATTCAGGAAATATTTAAGAATTAATGTGGTAGTTCTGTTGTATATAAGAATTTAATATGGTTGGAGGCATATCCAAGCAATGGGGTTAGATTATTTAATAAATGTTATAACTGGTTAGCAGTTTAGGAAAATAGCTTTTATTCCTGTCACATACCACAGTAAGTTTTGGATGTATTACCCTTTAGTTCCTGAGTTGTTTCCTTAACTTAGATGCTCTTATATAGGGCAGTTGTGCCTCTTGGCAGAAAAAATGACTTTTACAGCAGAAACAAAGCATTTATTATCCAAATGATTGAAGAGTAAGAAATATACTGTCCTTCCAGGCCTTGGGAGCAATAAATTTGAATTTTCATCAGTTCTCTAGAACTAATATTCAAAGTGTGATTAGAAGATCAGCAACATTGGGAATTCCCTGGCGTTTCAGTGGTTCAGACTCTGAGCTTCCACTGCAGGGGGCACAGTTTGATCCCTGGTTTGGGAACTAAGATCCCCCAAAGGCATGGAGGGGGTGGAGGGAATCAGCAGCATTAACATCACCTAGCAGCTTATTAGAACTGCTAGAGTCACTTCACCCCAGACCTGGTGGATGAGGATCTGCAGGGGTTTGTTTGTTTGTTTGTTTGTTTGTTTTTAAGAATCTGCATTTTAACAAGGTTCCCAGGTGATCTTTGTGCACATTTAAGTTTGATAAATGCTGAATGTGTCTATATTCCAGAATTATTAGAGTTTCCTTTAAGGGACATTTATTAGTTTTTAGGATGGATTTAAGATCTCATTTTTAGGGTGTTTTTTTGTTTTGTTTTTATTGTCTTTGGAAGTCAGACTTCCAAGCAGATCATTAGGGGTTGAATCCTGGCTTCTCAGCTTACTACCTCTATGACAAGTTATTTAACTCCTGCATCTTTTTTTTTCTTTATCAATTGAAGAAAATTACAGTACCTCTCTTATAGAGTTGTTAGGATTACATGAGTTAATATACATGATTTCTGATCTCTGTGTAGCTAGCTCTTTATTATATGCTTTAATAAAAGAGGATTGATATAATCTAGAACAGTTTATCCAAAATACATGAAGGTTTCACGTATTATGGTGTTTTATATAATGCAGTGTTGCCACCCACCCAGGAATCTTGGAGTCATTCTTCATTCTTCTTTCCCCACATCACACAATGTTTTCTTCCCTAAATCTGTTTTTTCCCTTCCATCTCTGCTGCTTCTGAATTGGTCTAGACTTTCATCATCTCTTAGTTGAATTCTTGGAATAGCTGCTAACTTGGTCCTCCAGTCCCATCCTCAGCAATACTAACAGTATTGTTCTGATACAGTGTCCTGTCTAAAAGTTGTTACAGCTCCTCCGTGTGGTGCAAACTCCTCAGCATGGTGGTTTCCTTCTCAGTAAAATGGAGAGGGTTTAATAAGATAATGTATGTCTGGACAGTAGAGACTCAATAAATGCTAGTTAATATTGTTTTTTTAAAGTGAGACAGTTTTTGGCTTATCTTTCTGAAACTCTTCCAACAGTTTATGTTAAAATTAACATGTGGTCCATAAATACATCTCTGGGTAAGGGAACTCATAAATGAGCATAGTGGCAGAAGCCAGGTTGGAATTAAGATTATTAATGTAATTAATAATTAAATAGTGAGATGAAATAATAGCACTTGATCTCAGTTGTCTTTCTTCAATTAATGTATTTTACTTATTAGAGAAATACTTGAGTGTCTATACTGGCCAGTTCTTTATTATGCTTTGGAGAGGGGGGTGTTAGTCACAAATCTATCTTTACCATTAATTGACACAGATTCCATGTCTTCTAGAACCCTCCTTTTAGAGGGTTTGTAATTCACCATTAACATTATATTTAGGCTTCCTTAAGAAAAAACTGTATGGGACAAATTAGGGCATATTCCTGCTACTATTATTTTTAACACTGGAGTCTTGTATTTCTTTGTATTAGAATTTTATCAGCTTTCTTAGTCTAACCAATAATTGTGTTTGTTGCTTAGAAAAAACAGAGAGATCTTGCTAAAATGAGAAAATGTCTGAGACCAGAAGAACTGACAAACCAGATGAACCAAATAGAAATAAGCATGCAGCATGAACAGCTGGAAGAAAGCTTTCAGGAACTTGTGGAGGATTATCGACGTGTTATTGAACGCCTTGCTCAAGAGTAGAGGTTATACTTCTCTGTACAGGAAGTTGGCAAGTTTCTGTACATGTGTTGTGAAAAAGCAGATGATGACTTTAATTTTAAAATCTTGTAACATTTTACTTACATTAAAAGTTATCTATCTTTAGTTGAATATTTTCTTTTGGAGAGATTGTATATTTTAAAATACTGTTTAGAGTCTATGAGCATATATTACATTAAAAAAAGATATAGCTTCTGAAATACCACTGCAATTGCTTCCCTTCTTAAACAGTGTAATAAATGCTTAGTTGTAATATGTTAATGTGTGCTGATATGATTCTTAAATACTTATGATAAACTTCTTCAGTCTTATTTAAAAAACTTAGGTTTTAAGCTTTTACTATCATTCCTCCTACACTTTGCTTCTACACTTTTACATTTGGCACCTTTAAAACACATTTCTTTTTTTTTTTTTTCTTGGTTGAGGGACGCGGGGGGGATTCGTTGGAGACACAAACTTCCCCGGCACCAGCACAGAGTTGTTGTAATTGTGTCACACAGCGAACCCCACGCTGCCGCCGTGACCGCCCCCTCCCCGCCCGGCCTGCACCGCCAATTGGCTAAAACACATTTCTTTAAGGTCTTCCTAGTAATCTTGGTCTTGCTATGTGACTTTTCTAAGTAGGAAATGTTCCTAGTATAGAGTTGTTTTAAATAAACTATTACCCACTTGTTGGGAGTAGGGGTGGGTAATAAAGAAACTAAATACAGCCTAAAACCTAAATATTTGGCATCAAATATTAATTGAAGATAATTAAGAAGTTACCACAAACATTTTATAAATAATAATATACGATAGAAATCAGTTCACTAAGTGCAGTTTACACACCATTGTTGAAATATATCTTGTGTAAAATGAGGTATATATCTGTTGTGATTTAATATAAGGTTACCAAGATGTTTAAGTCCAAGAAGGAAAAAAAGTAATGATAAATTGCTTAATATAGTCTTTATTTTATTGAAGTAAAGCTAAATAAGTTGCTTGATAACAGTCATTAAAAGTAAAAGGTTGTTTTTTAAATGTGTGCCAGTAAGCCACGTATTGTAGAACATCAAAAATGGGATGTTAAGTTGAACTTTACTTTTAAAATCTGACTTGTTTAATGCTCAAGGCAAAATCCCAACTTGGACAACCACTATCTTGTCCTTAGATCAGCTTTCCATCAGTAAAATCTGTCAAACATAGGAGAAGGAAAGTGAATAGTGCCCTCTGGACACAAAATAGCTGTGGGCAGCAGCATACCAACGGCACTAAAGCCATCCACTTAAAATGAGTGTTGCAAACATTTCAGACAGTCTCATCTCAGAAGCTTATATATAGATTGAAGTTGTTGATTTCTGAGAGTATATACATGTACATAACTTGTACAGATAGAATGAACCAGTTCAAAGTCCTTCTGAAACTATATGAAACAATTTGTTTTCTACCTAAATTAGCAGATTTTAAATTTTTTTATTGAAAATTCCCAATGGATAGCTAAAAATGAGCTCTGAGGGAAAAAAATCAGTACAATCTAAACAAATTACCTTTCAACGTCCTTTTTATGTATAAATCAGAAAAAGCCAATGTGATCCCAATTTCTGTACTTTGTTTTTAAACAGTGTTCTATGCTCCATGGTTAAAGATCTCGTTTAGCGTTAATCTTTCAGACTTGAAAGGCTGTACCTTCATTTTGAGTTAGAAGAGTAAGTCTGATAGTTAGGTCTGCACCTTGTGCAGGAGAATTAAGTACCAGGATAGATATATAGGACCGTGTGTGAAACCCAACACAGCCATCTTCTAGAGCTTAGTGGTCACTTTTCACCCTGTGGTAGTAGCCTTTATCCCCTTTATCACTCACATACACATTGACTGTATTTACTTGCTGCCTTTATCTTTTTCCCTACCCCCTCCACCACCCTTTTTTTCCCCATCTTCTCCAAATTGCATTTTCTCTATGTGTAATATCGTATCCTTTCTAAGCATCGGTGTTTTTCATCTGTAAAATGAGGTTGTACCAGAATTAATCTCAAGGCTCCCTCCCTGTTTCTAAGATCTGTGCTTATCCTTTTCACATCTTTTCTCAACACTCTTAAGCTTTTCTACTCAGATGTGGGTGTAGATGTTGTATGTCTAAAATAAAGTATTTTTATAAATCACACAAAATTCAGTTTATATATTAGTTTATGTGAGAGGAAAAAAAAAAACAAACCCACTGTATCTCCCAGATTGTCTTCAAAATGCAGGGGCCTCAGCTTGCTGTACCAGAGTCCTGTCTATTCTGAAGATTTATCTGATCCCTTATCTTGCCTACTAGAAGAAAGCTCACAGCGAAGCCTCCAATGCCATATCAGAGAATTATTAGAATCATGGACCTCAGAGGTCAAATGATTTAATTCCTTAAATTCATTCTTAAATTCTTTTTATTAGAACTTAAAAGCCAGTTTAAGAATATTAAATATTGATTAAATAAGGTACCCTTAGTTCTTCCTTCTAAATGAAATTATATTTATATATTCTCTCTATATACATTGAACATAGTAGCATTTTCTTTTTAACAAACATTCCTAGTATTCAAAATGGTTCTTATAGACATACAGTGTTTCATGTTGATGTGCCCACGTTAAACCATTTGCCTAGGTGTTTTCCTTTTATTACAATATTCAAATGAATTAGTGTCTTCTTGTATATATATTTTTGTATCTGCTAAGTATTCCTTAAGATAATTTCCTGGGAAATGCAGTTACTGAGTCAAAAGGTAGGAATATCTCTATGGCTCAGTTATATGAATATGCCATATTTTCCAGACTGCTTTGTAAATTACTAACATATTAATGTGTATACTGGTTTTAACAGAATTTCAATGGTATGGGATATTGATTTTATTGTCATCTCAATAGGTATAAAATCTCAAATTTATATTCCTTTTGCTTAATGTGAAGACAATATTTTTCCATGTTTCTGTGAGATTTTTTTCCCTGATAGGAACTATCCATTTTGATTTGTAAAATTTGTCTTTTAGGATCTACACTCTCATTTTATAGATGGATAACAAATCCAGAGGTCACACTGTGAGTTAGTGGCAAAGCCTGGCTTCCCCTCCTCCATCTCATCTTCCATCAAGTAGTCCAACCAAGTCTTAGTCATGCCAGCCCACTGGGTTCTTCATAAGAAGGGCTTTTCTTTCATCACCATCTGGGAAGTACCTCACTTGCATGTTTGCCCTAGTCACTAGACAAATACCCCAACTGCCCTCTTATTTTTATAACCTTAGAGGAGACGTATTAGCAGAAAGGATGTTTATTTGTAATGACTGAAATTATTGATGCCTCATTTGAAGTATGGCTTGAATTTCCTCTCAACATTTTCAATTTTTCAATGTCTACAACTTTTCTGTTTCCATATGCCTTTACATCTTTACTGTAATACATATTTCACTCTCCTTGTATTATGCATTGGGAGTTACACAGTGCATTTACTCATTGACTTAGAGCTGTTTATGTATATAAAACATAGTATGCACATAGTACAAAAATGCAAAAGGGCATACCATGAAAAGTTCCTTGCCCCAGTCCTCCAGAAACAACTGCTGTTTCTGAGATCTTGCATATCTTTCACAGATGCATGCGTAAATGAGCATATATATCTTTGATGTACCATATATACATATGGTAACCTCCTAGAGATATTGTTCTCTAACCGGCTTTTTAAACTTAATGATAGCTTGGGTTTTTTTGGTGTGTTGTTTGTTTTCTTTTTTTTGGCGGTGCCCAGATGAGGGATCACACCTAGGCCCCCTGTGGTAGAAGCACAGAGTCCTAACCACTGGACAGCCAGGGATTTCCCTAAACTTAATGATACCTTGGAGATCATGAGAGCTATGGCTGCATGGTATCCATTGTATGGATATACCATAAGTTACTCTACCAGTCCCCTATTATTTAGGTTGTGTCAGTATTTTCCATTACAAACAGTACTGCAGTTCTTGCATGTTCTTGTACATGTGCTGTGCATACATGTGCAAGTATACCTACATACTAAAGTCTAGAAATCATGGACTTTAGCCTGACCTCATTCTTAAAGTTATCATACTACTGTTTATGACAATTAGAATTATTAACACCAACTAAGGTTACAGAAGCATGATACTGTACCAATCTGGCGTCAGCTATGCAAAGGAGCATACTGGACTTCAACCATCCTCCTACACTGCTAGAAATATGAAGTATCTTAAAGGCACAGTGATTTGAACATTTAGACATATGCACATGACTTTGTTTATTCCTTTAGTCTTGCTTAGCTCTTCTCAAACCTTGTCATCCGGAAGAACGGCTCTACAGCAGGGTTTCTCAACCTCAGCACTATTGGCATTTTGGGCCAGATCACTCTTTGTTGTGCCAGGCTGACCTGTGTATTGGCTGGTTAACAGCATCCCTGGCTTCTACCCACTAGATGCCAGTAGTACTATCCCCACCTCCAGCTGTAACAACCAAACATATCTCCAGACATTGCTACATGTCCTCCAGGGGGAAAATCACCCTTGGTTGAGAACCACTGCTATGTGGGATTGAATATTCATCCATGTTAAGCACTGACTATTTTTCATTATGTAACATGGACATAGTACAAAATTCAAACTGAGTATTTGATGAGAAGTAAAGTGCCCTCCCTTCACCCAGTCACCTAAGTCACTTCTCCTAGTTTCTCTTTTGTCCCCTAGAGGTAATTATCAGTTTGCAGACAGCCATCATTTTTTGTTTTAACACAAGTGGCGACATCCTACGTGCAGTACTTGGAATCTTTTCCAGTTAAATTTAACTCACATCTTTATTAGTACATATCAGAACACTTCAATTCTAAACACCTTGATTCTAAATAGCTGTTGGATATTTATTCCACAGTTTGGTTTCAATGTGTTTACCCCAATCCTAGATGAATGGACATTTGGGCTGTTTCCTATCTTCTGCTCCTACAAGCAGTGCTACTGTGAATGCCTCATTTTGTTCATGTGGTGGGGGTATGTATGCAAGATAGTGATGGAATTGCTGAGTGAAAAGGCATGGGCATTTCACATTTTGGCAGGTTTTGCCTGCATTTGAGACAATAGAGAAATCTGAATATGGACTCTATATTAGCTGATACGGAATTTTGTTACTTTTCATAGTTGTGATAATGGTATTGTGATTGTGTAGGAGAATGTCTTTATTCGTAGAAGTCACCTGCTAGACTATTTAGGAACAGAGTCATGACATCTACAAAACTGACATTCAAATGGTCCAGAAAAAAAAAGCCTGTTTGTATAAATGGCATACACATACATACACACATACATAGACATATGTATTATACACCAACAGAGAAATAAAGCAAATATGACAAAAGTTTTAAACTACTGAATCTAGGTGGGAGGGATATACAGGTGTTCACTATGTGATTCTTTCAACCTTTGTTTTTAAGTTTTCAAAATAAGACTGGGAAAGATACTGCATATATGAAATAGAAACAATACTACAAAAAAGGAACAATCGGCAAATAAGAAAGAGTTCTTAGAAATTTAAAATGATTGTTATAATTCAAGCAGCAGAAACTTGGGGTATAAAGTTGAAGAAATTTCTCAGAACATCAAAAAGAAAATATGAGAGAAAAGAGAAATCAATGTGGGAAATCTGATAGCTGGCTTATTTTCAGAGAGGAAAAGCAAACAGAAGGACATTATCAAAGAAAGGAAGGACAATTCCTCAGAGTTGCAGACATGAATCTTCAAATTTGAAGAGTTCACTGAAGGTTGAGCAGGATAAAATCATCGCTAACATTTACGAAGAACTTACTATCTGCTGAGCACCTGCAACAGTCGTCTCAGTTCTCACAAGAGGTCTAGGGAGATTATTTCGCCCGAGGTCACACAGTTAGCAGGTGGCAGAGACAGGATTTTAGCCCAGGCAGTATAATTCACTTGTGTTCTTAACCAATATACCACTTACCTAGAAGAATCCACAGGCAGACTAAATTATTAAATTTCAAAACACTGAGCATAAAATAAAAATGCTAAATGCTTTCAGAGGGGAAAACAGGAAACCTGGGAAATGAGGGGGAATTTAAATAGCATCACACTCCTTATCAGCCATACTTCATGCTAAAAGACAATGGGACAATTACTTCAGAGTTCTGATTCTTTTGAATCAAGAATCCTATACCCAAGTTTGAGAGCAAAAGAAAGGTGGTTTTGGAAATCCACGATATAAGAAAACTTACTTCACACACTTTCTGATGAAGTTACTAGTTGATCTATTTCAGTGGCATGAAGGTGAAATCAAAGAGCATGTAAGATGTGGAGTACAAAAAACAGTAAAAGTAATCTGATTCCAATAAAAAGAAATCTGAGGATGGCAACTGAATAACATGTCTACGAAAGTAATTGGTCCAAATTAGAGTAGGAAATTATAAACGCCAGAAAAAAGTGTAAAGAAAGTCAGAGTCTAAATATAATAAACTATAATTGGCATGGCTTTGAGCCATAACTAGAAACAAAAACAGTTCAAATTGGTTGAGCCGGGTCAAGCTGGTAGACAGTAGGATGGGAGACTATTGCGTTTTGTTGTAAACCTTGTTATAATTGCATGTTTTTAAAAACCATATGTGTTACCTTGATAGAAAATTTTGTTTAAATAATATTACTATATTATTCAGCAACTGAAGCTCCATATAATTGTCAAATAAAATACAACTGTAAACTAAGGAAATTTAAAAACAAGTTTATCTGAAGCAGATATGTGGCACCTTTAAACAGTGAGACCGTGCTCAGCCCGACTTCCACAAAGCAGAATTTGCCAAAAGATGGTAAAGAGCTTGCTTTAAAAAACATATACTTTATTTGGCTACCAAAAGCAAACCATCCCCATCTTTGACACACTGGCCCTATGAATCAACAGACACTAAATGTAAAACCAATGCTTTAAAATTTTCATGTCATAATTTGGGGGGGCTTTTCATTAACCCTGTGGAGAAATATAATGCAATGCAAGTGTAATGCGGTCTCATGAATATCTGAAGAGCTACTGTGTGTAAAACGCTACGAGAAATGCCTTATAAATGTCTTGTAAAAAAAAATTCTTTTAAAACCTCCAGTGTTATAATGTACATAGGTCAGAAAAGGGATGAATCTTCTCTCCTACGACCTTTCTGGGCCTCAATAGATTTACCTTAAAATTGGAAGCGGGTAGAGTTCAAGTTGGATTAGGTGATCTTTGAAGCCCTTTCCAGTTCTTCAACTGTATTCTCCCTCTTCCAACTTCATAAAAGACCAGTTGGAAAATGTGCTTTGGTTAGACTCTCAGTTCACCTGGATAGTTCTTTAGATTTTTAATGAATAATATGGGCAGGTGAATCTGTGCAGAAGTCTTGGGTTACGCAGTGTGTTTGCCTAGCTCTCTGAATCCCCCTTTGTGAAGGCTGTGAGGCCACCACAGTGAGGCTTGTTTGCTGTCTGCTCCTAGAGCAGCTGCTGCCTTTCTTCCTTTATCCTTTCTCCAGCAAAGGAAAATGCGGTGATGTTTGTGTGTGCTTCAGATGAGCAGAATGCTCTCCAGACAGGTTATTCTCTGGGTTAAAGTGGATGGGGGAGCACAGAGGAGCTCAGCTCAATGGGAAGAGAGGTCGAGGCAGCATCTGCCCCCTTGTTTGCTTCAACAGCTTCCGTCTTGAATATAGAATTTGTTGAGAGAGAGGCGAGTAGAAGAAGTTAAGAAATGCAATTTGAGCAGTAGTGCATTTCTGCTTAGTTTGTCAGCCAGTTTGGGGAGTGGAGGCGGAGAGTAGGAGAGGAGAAAGGGACACACAACTAGTTTTCTTTTTCTATTATTAAATCCCTTGTTATTTCATGATCTCCACTTTGGAGATTCTTACTGCAGTGTATTCTACATAACTATTCACTGACCAAGGAGTACTGTTTGATGCTTCTAGGTAGGAAATATCAAAATCACAAATATTTTCAATCTCTGATTGTAGTGATCCAGCTGCTTTCTATAAGAACTGGTCTCGCACAATCCTGCAGGACCATATATTTTACTCAAACACAGAACCATAAATTCAGCAAAAGAATAAGCAAAGATGAAAAAAAATGAGAAGGTAACCAGGAATGTACCATCATTTCAGGAGGGAAAGGGGAAAAAAACAGTAAAAGGCGTAATCTTATAGAAAGGAAACATTGGAAGAAGAGAAACAAGGGCAGAGTAGAGGCAAAAGGAAAAGAGAATGTACAGTAGACAGCAACAAAGACATAGGTAACACTGTGCATTCTTGTCCTGCATGTGGTTTGCCTAGTCTGCTGTTTTTGATTCTATATAGATGTGTGACTAGTCACGGTAAAAATAGGTACCTTCCCTTAGAAAGTTCAGCAAATGGTATACGCACAGAAAAAAATCTGGATGAATACACATTAGCAGTGATTACCTGGGGAGAGCTTTTCTGGGGGACTTCTACTTTCTATATTTTACATTTCAGTATGTTTAAAATGTTTTTAAAGAGCACATATTACATACATGTGTAAACAAAAAGGAAAAACCAAAACAGACTTAAAAATTCTAACGAGATTGAGAGCATTTTTCTTTTTCTTCTTTTACAAATGTGGATTAGAGATGCTAAAGGAAGCATTATTGCCCTTTCACCTTCATCTTTGCAGGAAGGATTTTAAACAGGGGCAAGTTCCTGGGAATTTATATAATTAGGGTTCAGCAGTTTTCTCAGTTCTTGGCAGCCAGGTATAGCCAAAATCTGTGACTCCTCACACCTGCTGTTGCTCCTACGAGGCTTATCGTCTCAAGGGTACTTGGTCTTTCTTTATGGGCAACTTTGTGAGCATGTAAGTCTCAGCTCTCCAATTAGTTTCCTAAGAACAAAAATATCTCCTTGGAGCCTAGAGTAGGCTCTTGAGCATTTATTGATTGGCTGATTGATTGCTAAATTCTCTTGGAAACTTTTTGCCTTTCTTCCTTACTCTGCATGGAATTCTTCATTCTCCAGAAGTGTGTAAGCGGGTGCTACTTTTCCAGGGCTTACTAAATGAGAAAGGATGGTAGTTGATAATGGTACACATTTTTATTTAGATTTCATGGGGCAAATATACCACTTCTGCTTTAATCCAACTTCCCTTAGAGCCAGTGCCAAGAAATGAGGTCAGGGAAGCCCTGTCCTTCAAGATATAACTCAGCAGCCACTGTGGAAAACAGTGCATAGGTTCCTCAAAAAACTAAAAATAGAACTGCCCTATGACCCAGCGACTCCACTCCTGGGTATATACCCAAAGAAAACAAAAACACTCGTTTGAAAAGATACATACACCCCAATGTTCATAGCAGCATTATTTACAATGGTCAGAAAACAACCTAAGTGTCCATCAACAGATGAATGAATAAAGATATGGTATATATACAACAGAACACTACTCAGTCAAAAAATAATGAAATTTTGCCATTTCCAACAACGTGGATCCACCTGGAGGGTATTATGCTTAGTGAAATGTCAGTCACGGAAAGACAAATACCGTATGTTATCACCTACATGTGGAATTTAAAAGATAAAACAAACTAGTCAGTATAGCACAGAAGAAACAGACTCACAGATACAGAGAACAACCTAGTGGTTACCCGTGGCAGGAGGGGAGAGAGCAAGACAGGCATCAGGGATTAAGAGGTACAAGCCACTATGCATAAGGCAAAGAAGCTACAAGGATATATTGACAACACAGGGACTATAGCCAATACATTATAATAACTATAAATGGAGTATAATCTAGAAAATGTTTGAGTCATTATGTCATACCCCTTCAATTAATATATTTTAAATCAACTATACCTCAATTAAAAAGATAAAGCTCAGATGCATCAGTGAGTGAGGTGTAGGACCACCCTCACCTCTTCCTTATGGCCTCCCCATCCCCTTCCTCGCTTGGCCCCTGCCACCATCCAGGTGGGCTGCTGCTCCAACAGTGGGGAGGCTGTTGTGCTGAAGCACTATTTCTGCTTACAAATCTCCCATAATATCTTTCAAGCCAAGAGGCTGGAGTGGCTTGAAATGAATGTGGGCCAGACTGCACCCGAGAGTAACAACTCCCTTGGGACAAAGTTTTGGTCTTACCCTACAGCTAAGTGAGCCCTATGTGGTCCCATTTTATGCTGCTTAATCACACTGACAGGCTGCTCAGGAGGGTGCAGCATGCTACTTGCTGAGCCCACTTGGATTAGCCTTATAAATGGCTGTAGAGCCACAAAATCTTCAGAATTTCAACGTAGGTAGAGTAATCTTGTTAGAAGGGGGTGGAACATAAAGTTTCATTTGCCTAGGAATGATATGGTCCAGAAAACGTCATTATACAAATCAAAGATGGGAGGAGCTCCAGGAGGGTCACATACGACTACAACCCCTTCCCCTGACTCCTGGCTTCAAAGCTCTTGGCCCTGCTAGAGATGAAGGAAGCAGGCACGTGCAGCAAGGAGAGATCCCCTTGCATATCACATTACTTTTCCTCAAAAGAACATGGAGCAGTCACACATTTTCTCTAAGGGTCTCCCTAGATTACCCAGTGAAATATCCATTATTGTCACAAGTGATTGGTATAGGAAACAATATATTGCCAGCAAGTTGGCTAAGATAGTGCCCTAGAAACCTTCTGCCTGCACAATCATTTGAAGCTGGACCTTAATTCTAAGAGGGGTCCAGTCAGCTGCTGAGACAGGTCCCTGTTATATGTGCAGATTAGGTTTATGCAGGACCCCAAGTTCTTGAAAAGAATGTTCAATCGACTTAAAAAATGTAAATGAAAATATTTCCTCACACTAAAATTGAACACATTGGAGGGCAGGATGGGAAATATTCTTCTCAAGGCACAGAGTAAAATGCTAAGAAACGATCCTGATATTAAACCAAAGGCTAATTTTTCTGATTCAGATGGCAAAACTGAGAAGCAAGTTCAGGAAGAGAGAATGAAGGCACCTGAGGCTAAATGACAGCCCCACTGAAGCTGTGCAGGTTCCCAGGGCACCAGTCTCCCCCAGCAGGCCACAGAACCTGTTTTATGCCTAGTAGGAAACACCACTTTATTTCAGGAAGTCTTATGTGTTCATATGTAACAAGCTTCTTCTATAGATATGTAAGCACCTTAGTCTTTATTTTATAGTCTATGTTTTTAAGTACCTTGCATTATAAGTAATCTTCATAAGTATTTAAAAATCTAAACTTGTGTAACAAGTTACAGGATGATGTACTACAAAGCAAAATTTATTTTTAAAGGGATTTACTTCATGTAGCATAACCCCTAGAGCATTTTAAATTGTGAATCTGAATTACAAATTCAGTATCTACATTACAGAAACCAACATAATTTCAATTTTATCACAAACTATATACAGCTTTTGAAAAAGTTATGTAGTATGTCTAATAAACTGTCATTAAGTAGAAGGAGGAAAGAAAAAAATGACTTTAAAAATGAGCATGGCAGAATTTATTTCTGATTTATTTCTTTAATAAAAAAAGATTAGAAGATTTTAAAAGATGTTAATAAGACGATCTTTTAAAAACCAAGGTAAAGGACTTCCCTGGTAGTATAGTGGTTAAGAATCCACCCACCAATGCAGGGGACACAGGTTCAATCCCTGGTCTGGGAAGATCCTACATGCCTCGGAGCAACTAAGCCCGTGTGCCACAACTACTGAGCCTGAGCTCTACAGGCTGTGAGTCACAACCACTGAGTTCGTATGCCACAACTACTGAAGCCCGCGCACCTAGAACCCATGCTTTGCAACAAGAGAAGCCACAGAAATAAGAAGCCTGCACACTGCAACAAAGAGTAGCCTCTGCTTGCCGCAACTAGAGAAAGCCTACGCACAGCAACAAAGAACCAAAGCAGCCAATAAATAAGTAAATAAGAAAACAAATTTATTTAAAAAACCAAGGTAAAAGACCCATAAAACAATAATTAATCATAATTAATAAAAATATTTTAACATTGAAGAATGAATTTCTGGACACAGAAACTGAAGGTATTAGAAAGTTATCCTTTATTTCTTGAACCCTGGTTTTGAAAAGTTATTCAACTTTTCTTTCAAGAAACACAAGTACAAAATCTGAATAATGATGGGAGTTCAAATCAATGAAGTGCCACTACATAATTAACCTTCACTTCACAGGTGGGAAGATGGGCAGAAATGGAGTAGAGAAGTGAGTCAGTAGTAGCTACTCATCTAAATGAAAGCAATCTAATGCCCTAATGCCCAGGATCACAGATGTTAGAACTGCCAGGGATCTTAGATGTCAGGGGTCTAGCCTTTTTTATACCATTGATCAGTATGCATACATCTCATAAATCGATGATTTTGGAGGACACATGCTAGTAGTTCTTCACCTTTCTAATGTCAGAAGGATGTGATGAAAGAAGCTAAATCAAGAATCAGTGGACAAGCTGTCACCGGTGCAAGTTCATATCTGCTTCATTTCTAGCTCAGCCCAGATATTCACATTCTTTGCTGAACTTACTGGAGATTTCCTCACTGGATTCCACTATGGTGGTGCCACCTGAGTTCTCATAGTGTTTCCTTTTCCTTCTAGTCACAGGGGAATAAACTGTGCATTTGTTTTCCAAGAATTGGCTGAGCTGAATCACATGAACATGTGTTCTATTTCAGATGTGTTTGAAATTGGACTTAATGCCTTCTGACATTTCTCTAGGGACTTCTAGCTTTCTTTTTTCTGCACACTTCCTGAGACTTGGTGCTCTGCTAACTCTCAGTCTCCTTTCCTGCACTCAGATTGTTGGCTTCAGTTACACTGAGGACAGATTACCACGTTCAAAAACTCTCTCCTTGGAATTGATCTGTGTTTGAAAAAGGTAGGGCTTGAAGTCACCTGAAAGAGTACTTTTCATTCTCATCCTTGCACATTTTGTTTCCCTCCGTGGAAAACATGTTTTCTCTTTATTTTTCAAGGTGACCCAAAAGCACACAAAACTGGGTCTTCAAGAAGTATATATGTGTCCTCTAATGCAGCCGTCCCCAACCTTTTTGGTGCCAGGGACCGGTTTCGCGGAGGGGGAGGGGGCGGTTCAGGCGCTAATGTGAGTGATGGGGAGCATCAGGTGAAGCCTCGCTCTCTCACCCGATACTCACCTCCTGCTGTGTGACCCGGTTCCTAACAAGACTCGAACAGGTACCGGTCCCCCGACTGGGGGTTGGGGACCCCTGTGCCAATTAACTACCCAAATTCACTCTCTTTAAAAGTAAAAATATCAGGACTATGTAGTCACTAAAAAGAATGAGCTCTAAGTGTTCTAAGATCTGATGTTTATGATGAGTGGAAAAGCAAGTTGTAACAGCAATCATTTGATTCAATTTAAAATATTTACACATATTTGCCTGGAAAAGGCATGGAATGACGCACACAGTGGCTGACGGAAGAGTGGGATTGTGGTGTGCAGAGAAGGTGAGGAAGGGGATTTACCCTTTTTAAAAAAAAATCATTTCTGAATTGTCTGGGTTTTTCACTGAGTGTGTAGTTAAATTAAATTCTTAAAAATTAATTAGGAGACATCACACATGTTCACCAAGAATCCTTATCAACCTTTACTGCATTTGGAGGCTGTTACATTCTTGGTTTGCCTGGGTCCATGCAGAGTTCAATTCCTTCACCAGACATTCCTTGAATATCAGGTTCTTTGCTGGGTACCAGGCTACCAAGATGAATAACAGCCGGTCCACGACAGGATGGAAATCTGCCCCAGCATGCAGATAAGAGGAACAGCGAATTTGGTAAAGAAAGGGGCACCGTCATCACTAGGGATACAACAGCTTTCTCGCTCGATTCATAACTGGCCTTCTGTAGGCTTCATCTTTTGGCAGCGCAATTGGCAAACGTCATCCCCTCATTCTTAAAAGTCAAATTTAGGATTAGGACTCCAGTTAATACCGCTGAGCTAGAGGTGTCCTTCGGGAAAGAGAAGTCCCCTGAATATACCCACTGTGGTACTCAGAATAGATTTTGCAGCTGCACACAGATCCTGTCTTGTCTGTTGTCTGTGCTGAGTAATTTCGATTCTGGGACAGCAAAGGGGCAGCTGGGGACTTTGAGCCAAATTTTACCTTTCAACTGAAGCCAGGGAAACAATTTGCAACAAAGTGGCAGACGATGCAAAGTGCTATGTTGAACGCTAGATTGTGCTTTATTTTTTCCTCCCAACTTTACGTTTCCATGCATCAAAATGTTGATGCTACAAATATTGGATACCACGCTTACCTGATAGGCTTCTTCCATCCCACCTGGGCGCGGGGGCTCAGAGCGAGTGCGCGAACCGCGGCTGGAGCCCGCCTCTCGCGGCCGAAGCGGGCTCGACCGGCCGCGGGTTCCCCTACTGGCCCCGGTGCCCGAGCCGCTCCGCCGCCGGAGCTCCCGCAGTCAGCCCCCGGCGCGCACGCGCGCTCCCCTCGGGCGGCCTCGGCGCCTCCGGTCTTCGGCAGGGCTGCGACTGGACAACGCCAATGGGCGGGGCGGGGCGGGGCGGGGCGGGGCGGGGCGAGAGCTCGCGGCCACGTGACCCATGCCAACATGGCGGCGCCCAGCGGCGTCCACCTGTTCGTCCGTAGAGGTAAGCACCTGGAGGACAGTCCCTCGGGGCTTCTCACTGTCGCTCACTGGCTACGCAGTCGGGTTCAAAGGAATACACGTCCTCGATCAGACATCTCGGCGCACACGGATGTGCTTTCAGTTCTGCGGACACACGCAGGCCCACACGGCGACACACTGCCACAGGAACATACCCACATGTGTTCATTTGTCACTCGTCTAGATCGCGTTACTGCGTGGCATCTATTTGCAGTCCCTCCTTGAGTTTTATGGGACATTGTCTGAAGTTTTCTTCGCCCACGTCAGTTGTGTGATTGGTGTAGCAAACTTAATTATTCCGGTTGCGGAGCGATGAACCTACAGCAACTGAAATGCGCCTGGACACCCAGTTGCCCCAGAGAAAGCAACTTGAATCTGTTGGCATGATACAACACGGCTTTGGGGGAACTTGCAAAATGTGATTATTCTCTTCCGTTGACTTAAAGTTAAGAAGAGGAGAAATTATGTCTGGTTAGCTTTCAGTAGGTGTTATTCTTGCGTGAGTGGTGAGATTTTAGTAAATGTGCAGATATTTTTGCAGGTGAATCTTTGTTGGATTTGAACCGGTTTCTGAATCTTTCTTGGAAAGATCAAGGAAGTTATTTCAAGGATGGAGGAAGAAGGGAATTAAAATATTTTGAAGGACTATTTAGGTGTCAGGCATGTAGGAACAACAGTCCTGTGAGGCAAATATTATTTTCTCAGTAAATAGCTACTGTTTATTAAGTGCCTTTTAAGTACATGATATTGTGTTAAGCACCTTACATGTGCTAACTACTTTTTAAAACTCAGTGAGTTAGGCATTATTCTCTGTTTGCTGATGAGAAAAGTGAGACAAAGAGATTAACGAATTTGACTAAGGTTGCACAGATTGTAAGAGGCAAAATGGGCATTTGAACATGACTTTGTTTTTTGGTGTGTTTTTTTTTTTAAGGGCTCATTCCTCTGCCCTGCATGGCATGGTCTCTTCACAGAAATCAGTGAGCAAAGTGGAAAATCAGAGAAGGACGAGTATGATGAGTGTGTGTGAAAAGTAAAGAGGAAGATGTTTTTAGAGAGGAAGGAGGTTGGTAGATGGATAGACCTCAGTCTTTCATGTAATACAGTGTTAGTGGAGTGAGTAAGGAGCCACAGGAAGATCTGAGGTGAGAGATGTGTAAAGGGAAGGTGATGTAGGCAGTATTTTGGACTGGTTGGATGGGAGAGTGGAGGCCAATGTGAGAGTACAGCCTTGTGAAAAGAGCACCAATTTACATCTCTTAAGATCTGGGCTCCAATCCAGACTCTATTTACTAATCAAGTTACTTTTCTTTTTCCTCTTTTGACAAGAATTAATGGTGTTTCAACTGCGTTTTTGTGCACTGCAGGTAATGTTGAAGAGGATCTGGGCAGATAGTCAAGGTAGAGGAGGAGCCAAAACACACACATGTGTATTACATGCATACACACATATGTATGCATATGTATATAATCTCTTTGCAGATTATAGAAATAACATATTCATCTTTTTTGTCACTTATGATTTTGACAGTGGTGGTTCAGACAATCTTAGCAAAAGCTATTACAGAAATAGCTATAGTAACCCATCCCACTGTACCCCACAAGAGGGTTATCTTCTGACTAGAAGGGGGGGAATCTTCTGATTAGAAGAGGGAGGGAAAATATGTCATCAGGAAGAGATTTGGTGATGCAGAAAGGCCCATTTATGGACTATTCATAACTAGTTTTATTAAACATTGCAGACAGGTTGTCCTGTACTACCTGTTTTCCACCCCCCAGGGTTGAAAAGGAAGGGGAAATTTATGAAGGGTCCTCTCTCCTCTGTCTTCCTCCTTTTCACCCTTTGAGATTGATGTAAATTAATCCACTGTAAGTCTTTATGTGCTAGGATTTATCACCAGCATCTGTGTGCACCTTTCCCTCCTAGAAAATGGGGAGAGATTTTTTTAACCTCTTAAGAAGGGCCTGAGGTTTCTCTCATGACTCTCCAGCTCATTGTAGCATTAATCACAGTACACCCTCTATACAGTAGTTACCTCTTCCTCTCACCATCCCCACTCCTAACTAGACTGTTCATTCGTGTTGAGCAGGAACTGTGTCTTATCTATATGTCTATCTTAACAAGCACAGTACCTGGCTCAAAAGCTTACTGAATTGAGAGGCTGTTAAGGATTGTTCTCAAAAAAAAAAAAAAAGACTTGTTCTCTTCTGGGGAATTCTCTGGTTGTTCAGTGGTTAGGACTGGGCACTTTCACTGCCGAGAGCACAGGTTCAATTCCTAGTTGGGGAATTAAGATCCCGCAAGCCCTGTGGCACGGCCAGGCTTGTTCTCTTCTGTCATGGGTCGAAACTATAAGTACTGACACTGGAAAGGGGAAAGGACGGATTAGTCTCTTGGAACGTAGAGAGAAGGTAGCAATAGCCTTTTAGGGATGGAAATATTCCCTGGTATTAGCACTGGTAGTAAATCCCAGATCACGGTGCAAAAACCCTACCCTGGGGCCCCAGGAGCTCTCTCCTTGCTTAATCTCTCACTCCCAGTTCCCACTTTACTAAAATCTTTGTTCTAGCTCTCAAAGCTGCTACACAAGATTCTTTCTTTGCCCAGTGAATCTGGGAAGGAATAGGGAAGGCAAAGAAGGGGGCATATTTTCTCTTTTACACTCTTGTTCCTTTTATGAGCCAGTCTCTCCTGGCTTGCTTCCCGTTTCTCTGATTTTCCCAGATTTTCACGAGGCTCTTCTTCTACTTCTGGGTTTATAAATATTAGTGTTCCCCAGGATTCTGCTCAAAGCCCCGTTTCCTCTCTTTGTTGTCAACAGTCAATATACCTCAGTGACTGTCAAATCTATACAATTTTTAAAAAATCAAGAGTATCCCCTGGAACTGAGCACCAGGCCTCACTGCCAGCTCTCTGTTAGGCATCTTTTCCTAGATGTCTCGCAGGCTTCTTAAGCTCAACAGGTCCAATATGGAAATGAATATTTTTCTGCACATCGTCTGCTCCTCCACATACGTACTGTGTCTCCATTAAAGGCATCACCATCCAGGCAGTACCTAAGTACAAGCATTTAAGTTCTTTTGGTCCCCACCACTGCCTTCAGTGTCTATGTCCAGTGTGTCAGTAGATCCCATTTCTTGGATGCCTCCAGTTTTCTGCATGGTCTGGGTACAGTTCTTTACCATCGCTTGTAACTCCCTTGGAACTAGTATCCACCCCAGTCCATCTTCTTTTCCACAACCAGCTGTCTTTCTAAAATTCGGATCTGATTATGATGCTTCTCTACTAAAAAAACCCCTGGGGACTCTTCATTGCTGGAATAAAGTCTGAATCCCTTAGCATCAAAGGATGACACCATCTCAGGCTGGCCTCAGTTTACCTTTTCAGACTCATGTCCTGCCAGTGTCCTAACCTCACATCTCTGCTAAGGTTTGCCATTGGGTACCCCCTTAATTGCTTTGCCTGCGTTGTCTTTTTTCACCCAGCAAACCGTTCATCCTTCAAGGCCATTTTTAAATGCCATCTCTCCTTTGAAGCTGTCTTTGCCTCTGCCCAGGCTAAGCTAACCCAGTCTGCTTACATAGCACTCAGGGCATGCCTTTATCACAACACTTATTACCCTGTATCAGAGTATGTATATGTATATGAAAAGTATTTCTTTACACCTCTACCTCCTGTGCTAGAATGGGAGCTCTTAGAGGCAAGAATCCTATCTTCTTCATCTCTGTCTTCCCAAAACCTGGCGTGCAATTGTGTGTACATAGTAAGTACTCAGTTTCATAACTGAATGAAAGACATTTCAGAATGTGACCTCCTATAGGAGCATTTGTGCACAAAAGTTATATGGTAGGCCTAAAGAATAATTTTTTTCAAAAATGTCAGTTTTCATTATATGACCAGGCCTAGTTAGTGACTTTATTCCCTGCCTGCCCCCTTTTATGTTCCACATCCCTCCAAGACTAATTTAAGACGGTATTACTTCTGTATACCTTTTTGGGCAGCTGTGAGAATTCCAGGTAATTTGAGCTGTGAGTCAGACTTATTGGAGATAATTAGAAAAAGAGGTTGGGAGGGGGAAAGGAAGAAATCTACAAGAGAAGCACTTGAGGCTTAAGCATTGTAGCCATGGGAGAGATGAAGGAAGGTGATGGGAGTAAACCCTTGGATCTAATCACTATCCTGCTGTCCTTCCACAATCCGTGTGGAGGGAACTGAAGCCAGTGAGAGGAGAGAGGCAGATTGTGGGTGAGTCCAGCAGAAAGTCTAAGAAGGGCACAGTTGGTGGGTGTGTGAAGTAGTTTGGTCTTTCCAGAGGGCTGTGTGGCATTGTGTATCAAGGTGTAAGGTATGCGTACTTTTTACCTAACAATTCTGCTTTTAGGAATTTATCCTGAGAGAACAGTAGGATGAGTGTACAAAGATGGATAAATAAAAACGTAACTTTATAATGATAGTAATTGGGAAATATTCACCAGAATCTGAAATGTCCATTGGTAAGAGAATGACTAAATAAATTATGGTTCATCCGTGCAATCGGGTGCTATGCAACCATTAAAAAGATGATGTAGATATACTGTAGACTTAAAAAATCATGGACATATATGGAGAAGAAAGGCTGGGTATAGAACAGTAAATCCCACTCGCATAAAATCTGTATCTTTGTTTCCTTATTTGTGTATATGCCCAAAAAGATATCTGGAATGATGTTCCCCAAAGTGTTCATAGCTGTTATTTCCAGATGGTAAGATTGGACTGATTTTTACTTTCCTTATACTTGATGTGTTTGAATTTTATACATTAAGAAGACAGCACTTTCATTTTCCAAACCTTTTTTTAAAAAACTGTAGAAAAGAAAAAACCAACCAAATACAAAAGATATCAAATGTTTGAATGGGATCAGACCCAAGGGAAAAATGTCTTTTACTGTGCATATTCTCTGCAACAAAGCAAAATGTCTGTGTAATTTATAATACAGGAAAGGAATATCTTTAAGATTTCCATGATCAAAGAATGGTAACTAGAAGTTACTTATATATACTCATTACTATAATTTAAGATACATATAATGCTACTAATATTTTATTATTCTTTTTTTAAATAGACATACAAATATTTACAAGTGCTTCTGTTCATTTGTGACTCTAAAGCCATAGATTCTTCCAGTAAGAATTTTCTTACGATAGTGGTTTTCAAAAATTTAACCTCCAGGTAGGGGAGTGGCTATTTTACATCATAAATTAGGTACTTTAAACTTTTGTCAATTGACCTGAGATCCTCACTGTTTTGTATAGCTTCTGTAGGAAAATGTATCCTCAGTTTCATCAAACCAACTAAGAATTTAACTTTTGGGATGTAAGGCATGGGTGATTTGGAAAATACTGTTAATAAGGAGCTTTCTGTGTCTTAAACTGTATTCGTGTTGATAGCCAGAGGATGGAGATGGATTTTCGCTATATGGTATTTTTTAACAAATACCTTTCAACTCTGTTATGATATGGCTTGTTACTACATAAATTAAAGCATACTTAACAATCAAATCATGGCCCTGAAGTCCCTAAAGTCAGACTTGTCCTTCAAGCCATATGCGCTCTTATGTTTTCTCTCTGCTTGAAATAGTTTTCCATAACACATAGTTCCTGTCTCTCATTGAAATTGTGATTTAATACACAGTACAGGGCGTGAAGACCCTCAGTGATAAATGCTGTGCAGTCACTAACAACAGCAACAAAAAGATGTTGACCTCTGTTTGTTGATGTGGAATGATATTCACAATGTATATTATTTGGAAAATGCGAGTTATAGAGCAATTTAATATTATCTCATTTTGTGAAATCAAACACTGATATCTCCATGTGTGTCGAAGTGTATAACATACAGAGAGAGAAAGAGAGAGAGAATGGCATTCACCTAAATAAATATTCAGTTTTTATGAAATGCTCACTTTCCCCAAGCATTGGAAATCTTTGAAAATGCAGAGTGGAGGCTACATATCTTCGGGAATTTGGCAAAGATGGGAGGAGAATAATATATATGCAGAGCTTCATTTGAACATCATCTTGTTTTGCAGTTAAAACAGTTTTTTCTTTTTTAGCTTTTGAACGTGCAGAATTTCAAACATACAGAAAAGTTGAGAGAGCAGTACATACCCATCACCTAGTTACAACAGTTATCAATTTATGGTAGCTCTTATTTCACTTTTACCCCCAGCCACTTCCCCTCCCCAAGCTGGGTTATTCTGAAGCACAACTCAGATATATAATCTCATCTGTAGATTTTTCATTATGTATCTCTAAAAGCCAGGAGCCTTTAAAATTTTCTTCATATATGGTACTTATCAGTTCTAGAATTTACATTTGGTTCTTTTTTTATTTTATTTTTTAATGGTTTATTTATTTATTTATTTTTGTCTGCATTGGGTCTTCATTGCTGCACGCGGGCTTTCTCTAGTTGCGGCAAGTGGGCGCCACTCTTCGATGCGGTGCGCAGGCTTCTCATCGCAGTGGTGTCTCTTGTTGCAAAGTGTAGGCTCTAGGTGCGCTGGCTTCAGTAGCTGTGACATGCAGGCTCAGTAGTTGTGGTGCGTGGGCTTAGTTGCTCCATGGCATGTGGAATCTTCCTGGACCGGGGATCGAACCCGTGTCCTCTGCATTGGCAGGCAAATTCTTAAACACTGTGCCACCAGGGAAACCCCTGCATTTGGTTCTTTTCTTATAGTTTCCATTTCTGTGTTGAGATTTCCCAGCTGTTCACTCATGTTCATCTTTTCTTGTAAGCACTTGTACCTACATATTTAGAATAGCTGTTTTAAAGTCCTTATCTGTTAATCTGTCATTTGGGCGATCTCAGGGTCTTTTTCTGTTTAATTGACTCTTTTTTTCCCTTGACTGTGGGTCACATTTTTCTGTTCTTCATATGTCTTCTATTATGTAATTATATATATATGACATAGTAGATAATACCTTGTAGAGATTATGTTGTTCTGCAAGGCTTGGTTTTCTTCTTTGGTAGGGGTGATCCGTTTGTTTTGCTCTTCGTCCTAGAGTGTGGCTCTTACTCTAATGCAGAGTTCAGCAAACTTTTCCTATAAAGGACCAGATAGTAAATATCTTAAACTTTTGTGGGCCCTGTGGTGTCTATTACAGCTACTCAAGTCTGCTAATATAGGACAAAGGCAACATAGACAGTACATAAACAAATGAGCATAGCTATATTCCAATAAAATTTTATTTATAAGAAAGACAGTGAGGGACTTCCCTGGTGGTCCAGTGGGTAAGACTCTGCACTCCCAATGCAGGGGGCCCGGGTTTGATCCCAGGTCAGAGAACTAGATTCCACATGCATGCGCAACTAAGAGTTTACATGCTGCAACTAAGACCTGGCACAGCCTAAGTAAATAAATAAATATTTTTTATTTTATTTTATTTTTTTCTTTTTTTTTTATCATTCTTCCCTGTGATATTTCTAGAATGATGGTTGATACCTTGAAGGCTGTAGGATAAATATAGAATCAAAATAAGACCAGTTAGATGTGTGATCCAGCTGGTGAACATAACAGAACTGGTTAGTCTAATGATTCCTGTCACTTAGATCAGGGCATGGCCAGATTCATACCTTTACCCACAACACATACAATATAGAGATCAGAGCAAGTGAACAGTTGATGAAAGTTGTTTCTCTGGTGGGTGAAGTAACTAGACAAAATAAAAATTACCATTGGAAAATGTGCATTGAAAGAAAGAGAAAAAAGAAAGAAAGAGAGAGAGAGCTGGGTTTGGCTCACAGGTCTTAATTTGCCCACCCTTGTTCTGCATGTGCATGGTTCTTACTCCTGAGGGCTCAGTAGATTTTTCTGGTCCCAGCTGAATGCCTGTGGGGCTCAGTGATACTCTGGTTGGGCTAAGACTTCAACTTCTTCCAGCCCTGCAACCTCTGGAATCTCTGTTCAGCTCTCAGCCTGCAGCAGCCACTGTCTGGTAGTGCCTTTCTGTTTTCCAAAATGCTCAGTACCTGCCACACAAATTCCAGCTGCTTCAGCAGTCAACCCTCCGCTCTCTGCCTCCCTAACTAAATAGTGAGGTGCTGTGCTTGGCTTGGGCTACATCTCCCAATGCCACATTTGGGATGGTTTCCCCAGGCAGAACACTGGAGCCAATCTGGGCTCATCTTGTGTATTTATTTACCCTTAAGGTTCACTGTCCTACATTGTTCAACAGCCAATGCCAAAAAAATAGTTCTTTCACATTTTGTCTAGTTGTCTAGTTGTTTAAGTCAGGAAGGAATTCTAGTGCCAGTTATGCTTACGTGGCTGGAAGAAGTTGTCAGGTTTTTGGTTTTTTTTTAATTCAGTAAGTTTATTTTCCCAATTTTTTTCTTTTTTTCTTGAAATTTATTTGTTGAAGCAACTGATTCACCTGTCTGCCCTAATGGAACTTTCCACATTCTGGATTTTGCTGATTTTATATCCAATGGAGTCATTTAAAACATTCCTCTATTAACTGGCAATTAGATCCAAGGCCTGACTTGATTTGTTAGACTTCTTTTTTTTTTTCATTTAATATTTATATTTTATTAATACTGCCTTACACATTAAGATAAAGTCCTTAATTTAAAAAAAAAAACTTTTAATTTCTTTTTGTATTTTTTTTTAATTTTAATTTAATTTTATTTTATTTTTAGGCTCTTTATTGGAATATAATTGCTTTACACTCTTGTACCAGTCTTTGAGGTACACCAAAGTGAATCAGCTGTATTTATACATATATCCCCATATTCCCTCCCTCCCTCGACTCCCCCCCACCCTCCCCGTCCCGACCCTCTAAGGCATCACCCATCATCGAGTTGATCTCCCTTTATTATACAGCAACTTCTCACTGGCTATCTATTTTACAGTTGGTAGTGTATATATGTCTATGCTACTCTCTCACTCTGTCCGAGCTTCCCCTTTGCCCCCCGCCCCCCCAACCCCATGTCCTCCAGTCCATTCTCTGCATCTGCGTCCTTATTCCTGTCCTGTCACTGGGTTCATCAGGACCATTTTTTTTTTTTTTTAGATTCTGTATATATGAGTTAGCATACAATATTTGTTTTTCTCTTTCTGGCTTACTTCATTCTATATGACAGACTCTAGGTCTATCCACCTCATTACACATAGCTCCATTTTATTCCTTTTTATGGCTGAGCAATATTCCATTGTATATATGTGCCACATCTTCTTTATCCATTCATTTGTTGATGGGCATTTAGGTTGCTTCCATGTTCTGACTGTTGTAAATAGTGCTGCAATAAACATTATGGTACATGTTTCTTTTTGGATTATGGTTTTCTCTGGGTATATGCCCAGTAGTGGGATCACTGGGTCATATGGTAGTTCCATGTTTAGTTTTTTAAGGAACCTCCAAACTGTTTTCCACAGTGGCTGTACCAATTTACATTCCCACCAACAGTGCCGTAGAGTTCCCCTTTCTCCACACCCTCTCCAACATTTGTTGTTTCTAGATTTTGTGATGATGGCCATTCTGACCGGTGTGAGGTGATACCTCATTTTGGCTTTGACTTGCATTTCTCTGATGATGAGTGATGTTGAGCATCTTTTCATGTGTTTGTTGGCCATCTGTATGTCTTCTTTGGAGAAATGTTTATTTAGATCTTCCGCCCATCTGTGGATTGGGTTATTTGCTTTTTTGGTATGAAGCTGCATGAGCTGCTTGTATATTTTGGAGATTAATCCTTTGTCCGTTGTTTCGTTGGCAACTATTTTCTCCCATTCTGAGGGTTGCCTTCTTGTCTTGTTTATGGTTTCTTTTGCTGTGCAAAAGCTTTTCAGTTTCATTAGGTCCCATTTGTTTATTTTTGATTTTATTTCCATTATTCTAGGAGGTGGATCAAAAAGGATCTTGCTTTGATGTATGTCATAGAGTGTTCTGCCTATGTTTTCCTCTAGGAGTTTTATAGTGTCTGGCCTTACATGTAGGTCTTTAATCCATTTTGAGTTTATTTTTGTGTATGGTGTTAGGAAGTGTTCTAATTTCATTCTTTTACATGTTGCTGTCCAATTTTGCCAGCACCACTTATTGAAGAGGCTGTCTTTTTTCCATACTATATTCTTGCCTCCTTTGTCAAAGATAAGCTGCCCATACGTGCTTGGGTTTACCTCTGAGTTCTCTATTCTGTTCCATTGATCTTTCTTTCTACTTTTGTGCCAGTACCATACTGTCTTGACCACTGTGGCCTTGTAGTATAGTTTGAAGTCAGGAAGCCTTATTCCACCTACTCCATCTTTCCTTCTCAAGATTGCTTTGGCTGTTTGGGGTCTTTTGCGTTTCCATACAAATTGTAAGATTTCTTCTAGTTCTGTGAAAAATGCCATTGGTAATTTGATAGGGATTGCGTTGAATCTGTAAATTGCTTTGGGTAGTACAGTCATTTTCCCAATGTTGATTCTTCCAATCCAAGAACATGATATGTCTCTCCATCTGTTTGTATCATCTTTGATTTCTTTCATCAGTGTCTTATAGTTTTCTGCATACAGGTCTTTTGCCTCCTTAGGCAGGTTTATTCCTAGATATTTTATTCTTTTTGTTGCAATGGTAAATGGGTGAGTTTCCTTAATTTGTCTTTCTGCTCTTTCATTGTTAGTGTATAGGAATGCAGGAGATTTCTGGGCATTAATTTTGTATCCTGCTACTTTACTAAACTCATCAATTAGTGCTAGCAGTTTTCTGGTAGAGTCTTTAGGGTTTTCTATGTATAATATCATGTCATCTGCAAAGAGTGACAATCTTACTTCTTCTTTTCCAATTTGGATTCCTTTTATTTCATTTTCTTCTCTGATTGCTGTGGCTGAAACTTCCAAAACTATGTTGAAAAATAATGGTGAGAGTGGGCACCTTTGTCTTGTTCCTGTTCTTAGAGGGAATTCTTTCAGTTTTTCACCATTTAGAACGATGCTGGCTTTTGGTTTCTCATATATGGCTTTTATTATTTTGAGGTAATTTCCTTCTATGCCCATTTTCTGGAGAGTTTTTTATCATAAACGGATGTTGAACTTTGTCAAAAGCTTTTTCTGCATCTATTGAGATGATCATATGGTTTTTATCCTTCAGTTCATTGATGTGATGTATCACATTGATTGATTTGCTTATATTGATAGACTTCTTTTTTTTTTGGCAAGAATACTTCCTAGAGTGTTGCTTCTTGTGATGTTAGTGGCTACTGGTGATCATTACTTGTCTCCATTAACTCATTAAGGGTTTGCAAAATGGTAATGTTTTAATTCAGTCATTCCTTCTTTGTTTATTGGCTATAAGATATCTACAGAAAGAAACTTTCTCATCAAGTATTTGATTACTGTAATAGACCTCCCCTTGAAAAATTTAAACGTTTGATTTAACTGCATTTACCAGTCTTTAAAATAACAAATGTATCCTCCAAAAGTGACCAATGAATTGTTTAAACTGTGTGGATTTATTTTTAATTGTGTATCTACTTCCTTAATTTTCTGAAAGTGTGTGAAAGGATCACACAGTGTTGAAATGTAATCGTAAAGCAAGATTGCAAGATTATAGAAAGAAGAGCAAAAGCAATTGACAGAAATACCATTAAAAATGAATTTAGGGAATTCTTACTATAACAGTGTTAAAGTGGAAGATTATAGAATAAGAAAGGATCGAACATCCTCCAGTGTTTGTTGCAAGTTGAGTCTCATAATATTAGTCCTTCACATTATAGCAGTTTTGTATCTAGTGAAATGTCAGATCTTGTGCTTAGAATAATATGCTTCTTAATACCCAGAGAGTGATTGTATATCAGAAAAGGCAACTGGTTAAGATTCGATTTTGGATCCTGTCTCTACTACTTATCTTGTGAATTTAAAAAGGAACTTAATTTTCCACTCAACTTTGCTGTGAACTTAAAGCTGCTCTAAAAATTACATCTATTAAAAAAACAACTTAACCTTTCTGAATTTCACTTTCTTCATCTGTTTAAAAAAAGAGGGTATAAAATTATCTAAGTCAAGTGAAAATTAAGAAATTAAGTGGGAGAACCTGTGAAAGCATCTAGCACAAGAAATGTCCCTTGCCTTTTAGCAGATGTTCAACATTGGTTGAAGCAATTACAGGGAAGCCCAGATTCAGGGGAAGGGACATAGAGTCCCTCTTGATGGGATAAGTGTTAGTGAATCGAGACAATCTAAGGCTGTTTCTTTAATACAATGGGACGGGAAAAGGTGAACTCCTTAAATACACGCAAAATTTTGTTGTTTGGGCACTTTCCTAAAGGAAAATATGCGTGACCTAAAATTTCTCGAAATAAGATGTGGTATGAAAAAAAAAATAGCATCTCCCTTAGAATATCAATATTCTTTAAGACCCCTCCCATTGAGAAGTGCAGTCTGTGTCCCCTCCCCTTGAGTCTAGACTGTCTTGTGACTACTTCAACCAGAAGAGGATCGGGGAGGTGATCCCGTGTGACTTACAAGGCTGTCATAGAAGGGGGTGCAGCTTCGGCTTTGTTCACTAGAACAGTCATGCTGGGTGCCTCAGCTGCCTTAGAAGAAACCCAGCGACACTGGGGCTGCCATGGTGTGAGGAAGACAAGCCACCTGGAGAGGTTCCTTGGAGGTTGTCCGATCAGGAGACCTCATCCTTGTGTCATCCCATTGCAAGCACCAGACACGTGAATGCCTTCAGATGGTTCCAGCCCTCAGTCCTGGATTCATCCCCAGCCAAGATTTCTTGACTCAGGGCCTCAGATATCATGCAGCCTCAGACATTCATTTCCAAATTCCTGACCCAAATAATCCTGGAGCATAATGAAATTATTAGATCTTTTAACACGCTGTTAAGTTTTGGGTAACTTATCACACAGCAGTAGTAACTAGGACAGTATATAATGTCTAAGAGCCAGCCACAATTAATTTTCCATGGAAAACCTAAAGAACAACTTATAGGGAGTGCATGCAATCAGGCCGTCACAAAATGTCTCCCACAAAACTCAGAATCACCACACAAAAGGGTGGCTTATCACCAGACACTGATTGATTTATTTATTAAAAAAATTTTTTTTTTTGGCTGCCCGCGTGGCTTGCAGGATCTTAGTTCCCTGACCAGGGATTGAACCTGTACCCTTGGCAGTGAAAGCACAGAGTCCTAACCACTGGACTGCCAGGGAATTCCCTATCACCAGATATTTATAATTTATTCACAGTCTAGATGAAGTTTATCAACCTGGAGTCATTTTTATCATGAGTGAGATTACTGAGTATTATGGCTGACTTTTCCACATTTGCCAGGTTTCCAAGGAGAACAAAGCTAGAAAGTTAATCCAAGGTCAAATGTGTCAGGAGAGAACTATCCATTGAGAAAAGCAAAGTAAGATTATTAATATTGGACAGAATAGAATTTAGGGCAAAAAAGCAGCAAACAGGACAAAGAAGTTCATTCATCTTTTCTCTTTCTACCCTCACTGTCCCCTTAATGATCTATTAGCCGTATGACTCTAATAACCCATTAAGCTGTTGACTCCCATATTTATACCCTTGGCCAAGACCTTCCTCCTAAATACCAGACTCATACATCCATCTGCTCACTTAACATTTCCAAATGTCAAATTCAACATGTTCAAAACTCCAAAACTGGACTTCTAATCTCTTCCCTAAAATTTGCTCCACTCCGAAGACTTCCCTACCTTCCCTTCGCTTGTTAAAAATTTTATCCTATCAGTATGTCAGACCATAAACCTTCAAATCACCCCCAGTTCCTTTCTTTCTCTGTGTCCAATCTGTCAAGAAATTCCATTGACCCTACCTTTAAGATATACCCAGAATGCGTTTTTGACACCCCACGGTCACCACCCTATCACATCTTACCTGGATTATTGCAGTAACCCCTCACTGGTCTCCCTGCTTCTACCCTTGCCCTCCTATACTGGATTCTCAACACAGCAGCCAGACTGAACTTTTAAAAATGTAAAGTCAGATCATGTCATTCTTTCACTCAGAACCTGTTTCACTCAGAGTAAAAGCCAAAGTCCTTATAATGTCCTGTAAGGCCCTACTTATAGCACTGAACACTTTCTGACACACTGTATGACTTATTTGTCATGTTGTCTGTTGCCTGCTTCCCCAAATATATAGACTGTAAGTTTGGCAAAGAGAAGAATTTTTGTTTGTTTTGTTCCCTGATGTATCCCAAGTACCTAGAACAATGCCTGGTACATAAGAAACACTCAATAAAAGTTTTTGAGTGAAGGAATGAAAAGTGGCTAGTTAATAGTGAAACAATAAAGTTAATAATGAATCTTTATGAGTCAAATAACATGTTCAAATATATAAAGCAAGAGCTGTTAACAGCAAAAGGAAAAATGGATAAAACCACAATCATAATAGGAAACTTTAGCATGCCTCTAATTTGGCAATTAACATAGACATAATAAGATTACTGGATTTCAGAATGTTATAATTTGATTTGATTTAATATTAAATTTGATACCTTGGATTAGGATTATTTTACAAATATATATGAAATAGGATAAAAAATGGTTAAGTTATGCCACTGAAAACCTCAATAAATTCTAGAAAGAAAAATTGTGTCAACTGCATTCTCTGATCATGAAGCAGTAATGCACAAATTAATGGGGAAAGAGGAGATTTGACCTGAGTGTTGTGCAAACACAGACAGAACCTAGATAGCGAGGGATGTGCTATTTACACTGTACTGGCCTTGGAATACACAGTTCTCAGCCTCCGTGAGTTCACAGTCCTTGGTGGAATCAAACATATAAGTCAGTTTTGCAGCAGAGTAAGAAGGATGCACAGATAGAGGTAAGCAAATGGTGCAATGGGATCATCCAGTAGAGACCAAGGAGCCTTCACCTTCACAGAGGAGAAGACTAGGCTGAGTCCTGCTGTGCAAGGAGGGCCTGTTCAGATGAAGGAGTCTAGAAACAGAGAGGCCTCTTGTCCAAAGGCAGAGAGAGGGGTGAGAGCCTGTGCAGCCCTCTGGGAGCTCTGCTGGTTTAATATGGCAGGCAAGTAGGGTAACCTTACTGAGCTAGGGAGTAGCCAGCTGGAGATGCTGCTTTTGGCAATAGGATGTACAGGATTTGGGGACCACCTGAATGGGACAGCTGAGGCATGTGTGTGAAAAGAGGTAAAGATATCAGATTCCTGCTCCCTTAGGGTTGCAGGAAATGATAGGTGTGCATGTAAATAGTTTTTCATCTGGGAGGGAGCAGAAAATTGAAGAAGCTCCTCGTCCCTCAATTACTTCTGTTTCTTTCTGTACATTTTTGCAGAGATTAGAGATGAAATGAGGTAGGGAGTTGGGAAATAAGAGGAAAAAATGATAAGGGATAATAGACGGATTGCCCAGCAGTGTTGAGATCCAAGTGAAATTAGAGACCGTGTATTGGTAGTGGCCCCATTCATTGCCACTGTGTGATTTTCTCCAAATGGGCATCATCCTGTGTGTATGAAAGAGTGAAGGTGGGTAGTTGGGTTGATTGGAATTTTCCAGATGGATGCACTGAAAGGACCAGGGAGTAAGAGAAAAGGGCAGAAGAGGGGGTTAGCAAGAGAGGGACTGAATTAGTGAATCCTAGAGTCTAGCCTAGGGTGGACATTTCCCGAGGACTTGGACCTTGTCTGTTGTGTTTGTTTCTGGGCTCGTTAATATACAGTGAATAATCTAAAGTGCGGAAGTAAAAAGGGAAGAGGCTGACAGTTTGGGGGGGAAAGGAGTTGTCCTAAGATGAGAATTTCCAGCAAGAGCAAAGAATAGGTATAGTGAGAATGAGGAGTGAGGGAACCAGAAAGTTTGGGGGAAGTAGTCCGGAGTTTCACGATGACCCAGTGACTTCTGAATTGGGTCAGATGGCTTTTAGTTTAACTGGAGAAAGAAGCCTAATGCATATAACAACGCAAAACAGTATAAGAGTGCTCTGGGAATAAGAGGGAAGAAAGACAGTTTGGGGCTGGAGTGATCACTTCACAGAATGGAGCCTTGAAGGATGAGTAAGGTGGCCAGCGGAGAGGTGGAGGGGTGGGGGGGGGGCATTCCTAAGGGGGTGAGGCAGGACAGTGGTGGGGAAACCATGTGAATACAGGAAAAGTCAAGACCTGTTTGAAGGGTTCTGAAATGGAGGGTTTGGCTGGAGCTGAGCGTTTGCATAGGAGAGTTATAGGAGAGGAAGATTAATAATACAGGTTAGGGCCAGGTGGTAGAGAACATTGAAGGCCAGCTTAGGGTTTATCTTATAGGCAGCAGACACTGATTAAGGTTTTTGACAAATAAGTGAAATGCTGTCTCTGTTTTAACCTGCAGCTGGTGGTGCCCTGGATATATTGAAGAGGAAAAGCTATCACATCATTTGGGAGATACTGGTAGAAACAAAGTGATGAGGGCCTGAATTAGTGCACTGACTATGGGATGGAAAGGGAGAGATGGATGCAAGAAAAATGATACAGAGGAGGAGGAATCAGAGGAAAATCACCTGGTGGTTGGAAGGAGAGGAGCTGTTAAAGCAGAAGAGAGGGAGTTGGCAGAAACGGAGAACCTAGTCAGGAAAAGAGGCTCAGGAGGATATTTTGGGATGACTAAGTAAGGGTCAGTGAAATTTGGCCACTTGAAAGTCATAGCGACTTAGACTAAAATTTTAGCAGTGGAAGGAGAGATGAAAAGTTATGGTGCTGGCTGCAGAGAAGTGTGGAGGTTCTTGGTTCTTTTTTTAAATAACAACTTTATCAAGATATAATTCACAGACCATGTAATTCACCTATTTAAACTGTACAGTTCAGTGGTATTTAGTGTACTCACAGAGTTGTGCAGCCATCACCATCATCAGTTTTAAATTTTCATCACCCCTGAAACCAACCTCTTACCCATTAGCAGTCACTTCCCATCCCCCCTATCTTTACCAGCCCTAGGTAACCACTCATCTACTTTCTGGCTCTATACATTTCCTATTCTGGGCATTTCACGTAAGTGGAATCACACAATGTGTGGTGTTCTGTGACTGGCTTCTTTCACTTAGGACTGTTTTCAGGGTTTATCCATGTTGAAGCATGTATCAGTACTTCATCCCTTTTTCATTGCCAAATAATATTCCACTGAATGGGATATCACATTTTGTTTATCCATCTACCTATTGTTGGACATCTGGGTTGTATCCACTTTTTGACTCCTATGAATAATGCTGCTATGGGCATTTGTGTACAAGTTTTGTGTGGATATACATTTTGCTTTTGACAGAGCCCCTGGCTCTGTTTAGAAGCAGAGGGAAGGAAGGCAGCTAGCAAGGAACAAGGACCACTGGAAATCCTAGAGAGCAGGGGGCTTCCTGGAGTAAGAGCAGACCTGCAGGAGGTGGAAAGGAATGGAAGGAGGAGAAGGGGGAAAATTCCCCTTGGAAGTAATGAGAGTATCTCTGCTTCTACAACAGGAGTGAAGGACGAATGGGAATTTCTTTTTCTAGGAATGAAAATACTTTGAAAATATATTTTCTGATTATAAAAGTAATACGAGGAAGGCTGTATAAACAGAGGCTAAGAATGTGCCTTGTCATTGCTTAGGTTTGAATCCTGATGCTGCTGTCTACCAGTTGTAGAATCTTGGGCCTGTTAACGTATCCAAGCTTCAGTTTTTTCGTTTTTAAGTTGGAGTTGAGACAAGTACTTACCTTACTAGGCTATTATGAGGATTAAAGAAATAATAACTGTGCAGCTGTATTAGGTACTAGCTGCTGTGTCACAAATTATCCCAGACGACAAACACTTACTGTATCACAGTTTCTGAGGGCCAGGAATCTGGGTGTAGCTTAACTGGGTGCCTCTGGCTCAGGAGCTTTCACGAGGTTGCAGCAGAGCCATTGGCGGGAGCTGCAGTCATCCCACTTGACCGGGGCTGGAGGACCCACTGCCAAGCTCGCTCACATGGCTCTAGGCAGACCTCAGTTCCTTGTGGACAACACTTTCTTGCCACCCCGTCTCTCCATCGGACTGCTCACAGCATGGCAGCCTGCTTCTTCCAGAACTGGTGATCCAAGGAGGGTACCAGAGCGCCCACTGTGGCAGAAGCCACAGTCTTTTATAACCCAGTCTCAGAAGTGACATCCCCTCCCTCCTGCTCACACAGACCAGCACAGTGTGGCAGACCAGGGTGTGATGCCAGGAGGCTGGGTTATTGGCGACCATCTTGGCTACCACACAGTTCTTAATAATAAGCCCTTAATAACTACAGTGGGCCCTTGAACCACATGGATTTGAACTGCATGGATCCACTTATATGTGGATTTTTTTTTATAGTAAATACTACAGTGCTACACAGCCCACAGATACTAAGGGCTGACTATTTTTTCGCAGATATTCTCCTGTGAGGAGGGTCTGCACACTTAACCCCCAGGTTGTTCAATGATCAACTGTATTCATAGTGGAAGTATTAAGATATTATAAAAATGTATAAAGAAGAGGGAATTCCCTGGTGCTCCAGTGGTTAGGACTCAGTGCTTTGACTGCCGTGGCCTGGGTTCAATTCCTGGTCTGGGGACTAAGATCCAGCAAGCTGCATGGCACTGCCAAAAAAAAAAAAAAAAAAGTATAAAGAAGAAAGTAAAAGTCACTCTCAGTCCACCATTTAGATAGAATTGGCATTTCTAAAATGATTTTTTCCCTAAGGAGGACTACTAGTAATAGGACTATTTCCAAAAATTCCTTCCACATCCACAAGAGAAAGCTTATTAATTACTGAAATATTAACTTAGGAAAATTAACTTTTGAGATCCTTTCATCTCTCCCATTTGGAGTCTATACATTACACTTGCTCACCCTTCTATTCAGCATGTGATAGTCCTGCACTTGGGGCCTCACATACCCCATCTCTGTCATCAGTAAGATTATGATTTTCCTATAAGGTCAAACAGAAATAGGTCACGGATGAAAAGAACGCCCTCGCCGTACTCCCTGCCAACTGGCTGGTGCAGCTGAAAACCAGCCCCTCTAAGAACTGATGTTACAAAAGACAGCTCCCCTCTGTCGTCTTCTGTCATGTCTCCCCGACTTTATGCTCTGTGGATAGCAGCTGTTCAGGGCATTGCTGAGTGAGCCCAGGGGCGCTGCAATCAGAAATGTGAGGGCGCAACGCAGCAGGAGAAGGCTGGGGTGGAGGGAGGTGCGTTCCGGTGATACAGTGAGTACGTGGGAGACACGACAGACAGCCAGACAGCAGTACGATGGCCCACTGGGAAGCGTGTGAAAGATTATCAATTGCCTCGTTTAAAAAAAAGAAAGCCCCCCGGTAGTCTCTTTCACCAGTGGAGAAAAATCACGGCTGCCGAAGAGAGTCTTATAAAGTCTGTTAGGTGGATTGGTACTTTGTGCTAGCTTCTCTCATAAGGGTCAGGTTAATTTTCTAATACGGTTTTCTACTTTAATGTTATTGCTTTAATCATTAAACTACCACCCGTTCCTTCAGGCAATAGGAAACGATTGAAGATTTAATGAGATTCATATTGCTTGTCCTTAAATGTCGATGACTTCCTGCATGCATATTAATCATTCCTGACCTTGATCTTCAATTCCTTCCCTGCACGGATTCTCATCAAGCATACCTACTAGATCCCGCAGTGTTCACCAGACACCTGGTTTGTTTCCAAAAGTACATCAGCTCTACTGTTCAGTGTACATCAGATATTTCAGTACCCTTGTCTGATTTGTCTTCTAGTTCTTACTATGATTCTAAATCTGGAAAATTTAGGGAGAGAAAAATCAGCAACTCTGAATAGGGGATTTAGCCTAGTTTAAAAGACTCTTCTGTTCAGCAGACCTTGAACACGCCTTAATTGGTTGTCTAGGTCAGTATGTCCAACTGGCAACTCTCAGACCCCATCCAGGCTGCAGAGCGTTTCTGGGTGGCTGAAGTGTGTGCGCTCCGGCTGGCGAGCAGCAGGACTCGGCCTTTGTCGCCTGCTTTGGCGGCCCCAGCCTTTAGTTCAGGCCCACCCCCTCCTGCCACTGGGGCCTGGGAAACCCTGGCTGGCCACCTGGTCTCCTCATGCCCAGCATCCGTGTGTCTGCACCCCCACCCTTGCCCCAGTTATCTCCTCAGCCACCTTGGCAGATTTTCTAACCAACAGTCCTTCCCTGAGAACCAGGACCCAGGACAGGAGTTGTTGGAGTGTGTGAGAGGAGAGGGGAGAGGGCTGAAGAGTCTGAGGGAAGATCAAAGTGAGAGCGAATGGGTGTGGGCGAAAGAGGGAGAAAGGATCACATCAATTGAAGAGAAAATAAGTATGTCAGACGGGGGTGAGGAGGTTGTATACAAGGAGACAGAAAGACTAGGAAGAAGTAGGTAAAGAGGTGAAAGAGCTTGTGTACTGTGATGCCAGTTGCTAAGATAGGAACAAAAGAGGTAAATTTGCGTGTGAAAGAGGCCACCTGTGAGAGAATGGGAAGAGAAAATGGAGAGTGCAAGACAGCTCTGCGCTGTAGAACCTGACCAGGCGCATAACTGGGAAACATGGTTTGACAAAGCATTTTTTCGGATTCATGAATATATTCATAACAAAAAAAGTATTGTTATAAAAAAGCTAAGCCACGAATAGACAGACCCTTAGAAGATGGCATTACATTGAGGTTATTTTAGGAAGTCCCAAATGCTTGCTGGCGGGTTGATTGTTTTAAACGTGGCCCATCCCAACCGGAATGCTGGACAGTATTGATTTTGATGATATAAGTGCTTTTACCATTTCAAAAAAACAAGTAAATGGAGTACTTTTTACATACAAATGGAAGTGTTTCACCTTTTTAAATAATCTGTTGATATCGTTTAACTGAATAAGTAGGAAGATATCCATTTTGTGAAGTAGGTTTTTCATATTTAATGATCAAAATCTTTATCTTTTAAAGATAACTTTTAAAAAGTAGACAGAAAATTTCATACCTTTTAACTCATTTAATTCCACTTCAAGAAGTCTATAGTCAGAAAATAACCAGAAATGCTATCAAAGATTTCGTTTTAAGGATGTCTGTTACAGTATTACTTATATTAGCAAAGAACTGGAAACTCCCTAAGTGTCTAATAAAATAGAGGAATGATTAAATTATAATATATCCATAAGATGAGTGAGACCATTATGCAGTCACACAACTACTTCTTCTAATTCATCTCCACAGTATCCGCAGGTGGCCGTTTAAATAGCACAGTGATCATGTCACTCCCCCTTAAAACCTTCTCGTGGCTTCCCATGGCACTCACCATGAAAATCCTGACCTCCTAGGCTTTGTCTTTTCACCCCAGCTCTCCAGTCCCACTGTTCCTGTCTACTGACCTGCTTTTTCATTCCCTAAGCCCTTTCTTCCTCAGGACCTTTGCACATGAGCTGTTCCCCAGCTCTTATCTGGCTAAATCCTGCTTGTTCTTGAGGTCTTAGCTTCATCAAAGGGATTTCCTGACCCTCTCTACCACCCTGTACTCCACCCCCCAGTATACTCTCTCATTGTGATCTAGGCTTCTCCTTCATAACACACATCACGTTTTAAAATCATATGTTCATTTTTGTGGTTGTTCTTTTAATGCCCAGATCCCCTCTGGACTTTGTCATTTTGTTCTCCTTTCTGAGAGAGTTCCTGAAGTTTATTCTCTGCCCCTTCAATTGAGGTTTTCCTTTCTGTTGTCATATTTTTAATCTTCCAGAGTCTGTTTTGTTCCCTGAAAGTTTTTTAAAAAATATATTCTGTTCTTGTTTCATGGTTGAAGTGTTTTTCTTGACTATATTATTAATAGATTTCTAGAAATTTTCTTTATATATTACTTCCTCTGAGTTTTTTCTTTCTTTTTTTGGTTTGGTATTTATATTTTATATAAGAGGCTTTCTCAGATACCTGGAAATCCATGGTGGTTTGCTTCTGTGTAAGAGGGGGTTTTAAAAAGCTGAGTGGGCTCGTGAGAGACAAGGAAAGCCTGAGAAACTGTCAGAGACTGTAGAAGACTAAGTAATTACATTGTGGAACACTGGGTTGGAGGCTGGCACAGAAAAAAAGGGCATCAGTAGAAAAAATGGTGTAATTCAAATAAGATCCATACTTTAGTTAATAGTAGTCTACTAATATTAATTTCCTGGGTTTGATGATAGAAACTCTGGTTATGTACTATGTTAACATTAGGGTAGGCTGATTGAAGGATGTATAGAAACTCTTTATACTTCTGTTTCCCTTTGTACTATTTTCAAAATAAAAAGTAAAAACAAGACAAACTGAGTGGAAGCTCCGAGCAAGTGATGGGGACAGGTTGCTGAGGGTCAGCTCAGTTGTGGGGTGGTCTGATGGGGCCACTGAATGAGAAAGTGAGGAAGATTATAAGCAAGGAAGTAACAGGTTCAAAGTAGCATGGTATAAAGATCTCCCTGGCTTCAGGGAGGAGAATGATTTGGAGGAGGACTCTAGAAACAGAGAAGAGTAGGGAAGCATTTGCAACTATTTTGGGCGAAAGATGGTAGTGGCTTGGACCAGGGTAGTGGGGGTGGAGAGAAGTGAATGGTCTTAGGAGCTATTTGTGAGGTAGACTCACAAAATGCTTGTTGCTTGGATTTGGGGATGGGGATGATGGAACAGGATGAGTGGTGGGTGACCCCCTGATTCCCAGGTTCTGGTTTAGGCAGTTGGGTAGATTATACCATTCATTGTGAACACTGGAAGGAGGACAAGACTTGGAAGAGAATATGATCGATTCAACATGGAGCGTGTTGAGGGTGAAGTGCCCGGAGAGAGCCAGGTGGAGGTTTCCAGTAAGCAGAGGAGGTGAACAGGTCGAGACAGTTTGGGGGAGGGATGGCGGGTAGAGACGCAGATGTGGAAGTCAGGAACATGCGGTGGCTATGTGACGGAACGTATGTAAGCTCCCTAGGGGAAGGTAGCGGCTTGAGAAGAAGAGGAGTGAGGACAGAACCCTAAGAAAAACTGTTATGTAAGGAGTGATCAGGGGAGGGAAACCTGCAAAAGAGTATGAGGAGTAGCTAGAGAAGTAGGGAGACTTTATGGTTAATTGCCTTTAAGTTAATACTTTGAAGTATCATCTGATTCTGAGGTGTTTCCAGATTCAGTATGATTGACTTCTCTCCTCAGCATCATCCCTGCCTTTCCAGACACCTTCCAGAGACCCTCACACAGAGTCCTGCTGCTGCTTGACGTTCAGAGGGTCCAAACTAAGTCTTCCTTAGGCCAGAACCAACTCATCCTCTCTTCTTCCCTCTTTCTGTTAATGACACAACTATCATCACTCATCTCTGACTCCTTTCCCCTAATCTCTATGTGTTTAATCAGTTATCAAGTTACGTAAATTATACCTCTGCAGTCTCTTGTGTCCGTCCCCTTTCTTACGTTCCCTAAATTATCACAGAGGTTTAATCCCTCATTACTTTTCATCTGTCCTCTTGTAATAGCTTCTTAGCTGTGCAATATCCTGATTCTGCACTCTAATCCATTCTATCCTTTTAATTTACCTAGAGTAATTTCTTTTTTCTAAATTTTATTGAAGTATAGTTGATTTACAATGTTGTGTTAATTTTTACTGTACAACAAGGTAACTCAGATATATATATGTATATATATATTCTTTTTCATATAAGAGCAATTTCTGATATTGGCATTAACTACTTAAAAACTGTAATAATTTGCTGAATTAAATCTAAACTAAGCTCTTTAAACCTTTCAGAATATAGTCTTTTCTTACTCTTCCAAACAATGATACTCAATACTTTACCGACAATAAGACCACTTGACTCTTCATGTACTCCGGCCTTTCATAACTCTACACTTTTGTTCATACTTTACCCTCAGCCTAGTATGCTGTTCCTTTGCCCTTCATTTTTTTTTTTTTTTTTTTTTATTATTATTTTATTTTATTTTTTGGGGGGGTACACCAGGTTCAATCAACTGTTTTTATACACATATCCCCATATTCCCTCCCTTCCTTGACGCCCCCCCCTCGATTCCCCCCCACCCTCCCTGCCCCAGTCCTCTAAGGCATCTTCCATCCTCGAGTTGGACTCCCTTTGTTATACAACAACTTCCCACTGACTATTTTACAGTTGGTAGTATATATATGTCTGTACTACTCTCCCGCTTCTTCTCAGTTTCCCCTTCACCCCCCGCCCCCTCCCATACCTCGAGTTCTCCAGTCCATTCCCTGTATCTGCTTCCCTGTTCTTGTCACGGAGTTCATCAGTACCATTTTTAGATTCCGTATATATGAGTTAGCATACAATATTTGTCTTTCTCTTTCTGACTTACTTCACTCTGTATGACAGATTGTAGTTCTATCCACCTCATTACATATAGCTCCATCTCATCCCTTTTTATAGCTGAGTAATATTCCATTGTATATATATGCCACATCTTCTGTATCCATTCATTTGTTGATGGGCATGCCCTTCATTTTTGTCAAAAGCCTATCTGTATATCTAGGGCTACGTCAGGCACCACCTTCTCTATAGCTTGGTCTTCCCTAATAGTTGTGATCTTGCCTGTCTGCCTCCCTTCCTTTCTTCCACCAATATTGGAACCCTACCAGTTGGGGAAGTTGCAGGAAACTGAAGTCATTCTGGCTATTTTAAGCACAAGGGCCTTTAACATAGAAATTGGGTGTCCGTAATTGTTGGGAGGTTAAAGAAACAGCCTGTTGGCTGAGCGTGCAGAAACAACTTCCAGAACAGCTCCTCTGAACTGGCATACCGGGGAGTTAAGCTGCCACCACCTCCCACTGCTTCTGAATACTCACGAAACCAATGTGGGATACTAGGATGCTGCTCAGAAAACCCTAATATTTACACATCGTGCTCCCCAGCAGAAGAAAGAGTAACAGAAGCAATGGGAGTGAGGCCCCCATCACACTTCCCCCTTCAGATCTCCCATGAATGTTTCTAATTGGTAGAGTGAAATTCAGGTGTAGAACCTTGATGTAGGGGAGTCTGGGAAACATAGTTCTTAGCTATTGAGTCTCTGCAGGACAGAAGACAACGGAGGAAGAGGTTGGGATGGATGCTGAAATGATAATTTTTTCCGTGGTCACTTACTGTGAGTCATGGGCTGTTATATTTGTAATAGTTTACACACTAACCTTGTCACACCAGTGGATTATCAAGTCTGCTAGGGCAGGAGTATGAGTAATTCCTATACCCCCTCACGGTAAATACACAAGGTTCTGTAGAGGGTAAGAGCTAAATAACTATTTGCTATATGAGTGAAATTTAGTCTTGCCAAGAGTAGCATCATTACTCGGATATAAGGGAAAACCTTTTTTTTTTCCTTCTTGTTTAACAATCTTATGAAGTGTGTATTCTTTTTTTTTTTAAGCTCTTAATTGGAATATAATTGCTTTACACTCTTGTACAAGCTTTTGAGGTACACCAAAGTGAATCAGCTGTATTTATACATATATCCCCATATACCCTCCCTCCCGCGACTCCCTCCCACCCTCCCTGTCCTGGCCCTCTAAGGCACCACCGTCATCGAGTTGATCTTCCTTTGTTATACAGCAACTTCCCACTAGCTATCTATTTTACAGTTTGTAGTGTAAATATGTCTATGCCACTCTCTCACTTCGTCCCAGCTTCCCCTTTGCCCCCTGCCCCCCCCAACCCCGTGTCCTCCAGTCCATTCTCTGCATCCTTATTCTTGCCCTGTCACTGGGTTCATCAGGACCATTTTTTTTTCAGATTCCGTATATATGAGTCAGCATACAATATTTGTTTTTCTCTTTCTGCCTTACTTCACTCTATATGACAGACTCTAGGTCTATCCACCTCATTACATATAGCTCCATTTCATTCCTTTTTATGGCTGAGTAATATTCCATAGTATATATGTGCCACATCTTCTTTATCCATTCATCTGTTGATGGGCATTTAGGTTGCTTCCATGTCCTGGCTATTGTAAATAGTGCTGCAATGAACATTATGGTATATGTTTCTTTTTGGATTATGGTTTTCTCTGGGTATATGCCCAGTAGTGGGATTACTGGATCATATGGTGGTTCCATGTTTAGTTTTTTAAGGAACCTCCAAACTGTTTTCCATAGTGGCTGTACCAACTTACATTCCCACCAACAGTGCAAGAGAGTAAGAGAAAACCTTTTAATATTAACCAAGACAAGGCAAAATAGTAATTAAAAGGAAGTAAAAAAAAAAACTCCAGGGGAAATTTCAGTTTGTTTATATAAAAGATAGAAGTTTAACTGCAATTCTAGATACAAATAACTTCTTTTTTCTAACATAGAGGGCCTCTAGGTGGTTTTAACGTCATTGAATAAGAAGTGTCCTATGGGGGAGGTACAATTGCCATTGATGTTTGAAATGAGAAAACTCAGGGTAGTAGATGGATTTGAGTCATGTAAACTTGTGCCTGCTTATTAAGAACAGAGATAGATGACTTATTGTGATGATTAAAATAAATCAGCAGAGAAGTAAAAAAAAAAAAAAAGTTACTAGAAAATACATGCATCTGGAAAATAAGGAGAACTTTCATGCCACAGATAGCCAAGGTGGTCAACTTGACTTCATGGCTATTGACAAATTTATGAGAATTTATAATACATTGCAGTCAGGATTTGAAGGATGACTTATATTAAGATATAACAAATAAGATAAATTGTATTTGAAATCTTTTCTTTATCTCAGATAAGAGGCTCTCTTAAGAGATACTTCCATAAGTAGTGCAGCGGTAAGAACACAAGACTGAAGGAGGAGTGGTAACTTCAGCTTGGGTGTAACTTACCACATGACCTTAGGCAGGTCCCTTAGTTGGCAGCCTGTGGCTTCGGCTGCCACTCCTTTGCTGATTGATCCCTCTGTGTGTCCATTCCCCAGAGGTAACTGTCCTCTGGAGTTAGAGATAGGCTCTCCTGTTGATTCTAAACTGTATTGTGCATTTAGAATCACAAGAGTCTTTAATGCCTTCCCACAGTTTTTTAAATTCCTTATTTTAGATTGCAAAGCTCTTCATATTTTGATCCTCTGCCTGCATCTCTAATCTTGTGATGGGCACTCTTCCCTCAGGCCATAACACCTATAGATTTTACAGACTACTCTCTGTGTGGAATGGTAGACCGCCACTAGGCTTCATCTGGCACTACATTTATGCTCATTCTTTAAAATTCAGCTCAAGTGCACTTTGATTGGTATGCACCATCTCTTGGTTCTAACAGCATCCTCTAGTGCTGTATTGTAACCATGGGTTAATCCATTTATCTTTTTTTCCCCTTCTAGGCAATAAATTACTTAAACATAAGTATTCTGAGTAGTAAGTGTGGAGCAGGGCCTGGGAATCTGCATGTTCAACAAGCTCCTTGGGGAATTCTGAAGGCTCAGACCTCAATTTTAATTGGTTTCTAAGATCTACTTCAACTCTGAAATGTCAAGGCTTTTCTTCCTTGCTTTTTTTTTTGTTGGCTGCATTTTGGGTCTTCGTTGCTGCACATGGGCTTTCGCTAGTTGTGGCAAGCAGGGCTAGTCTTCCTTGCAGTGCGCGGGCTTCTCAGTGGTGGCTTCTCTTATTGCGGAGCACGGGCTCAAGGCGTGTGGGCTTCAGTAATTGTGGCACGTGGATTCAGTAGTTGTGGCTCGAGGGCTCTAGAGTACATGCTCAGTAGTTGTTGCGCTCGGGCTTAGTTGCTCTGCGACATGTGGGATCTTCCCTGCCCAGGGATCGAACCGTGTTCCCTGCATTGGCAGGCAGGTTCTTAGCCACTATGCCACCAGGGAAGTCCCTCCTTCTTGCATTTTAACTGGTGTTGAGTAGGGGAGAAAAAGCTTTGGGGAAGTTGATTAAAGACAAAAAAAGCATAGGTAGTCTTCTTCCATGCCCACTTTAACATTGCTTTTTATACTGAATGTAGGATAAGATATATATCTAGAAATAAGACAAATGCCCTGATTTCATTTAAGAGTGTCGGGTTAATCTGTTCAACTTTTTATTCATTAATTCTGAAACTATTTATTGAGGACTTGGTATGTTTGGAGCACATCAGTGAACGAAACAGACAAAAATCCCTGCCCTCAAGGAGCTTGCATTGATAGGCAATAAACAAATATGTTAAGTAAATCAGAGTATTTTAGAAGGTAATAAGCACTGTGGAGAAAATGGAACAGGGAGGTGGGACTTTCTTTTACTTTGTCGGACTTAGTAATAAATTACTAGAGAAAACAATTTATTTAATTTGAGCTGTTTAAATAAGCCATATTTTAAAAGGCAGAATTTAGCCTGCACCCAATCAAAAGAGAGCTTGGGGTTTGCAGAATTCAAGTCTGGTTTCCTTTTATAAAATTGACAATAACTGTCTTTCCCATTATGTTATTATGTATCGGTAAAAGAGAAATAATTTAAGGAATTGCTCTCAAGGAGTCCTAGTAAATTATGTGATATAATTTTTTTTTACCATTGTAAAGAAAAAGGAAAAAAAGAATTAAGCCGCAAACCAGTAAAAAGAAGTTTGTGATTTATACTAATCTGCAAGGCTGATTTAATTTTACTACTTAAAAAAAAAAACCCCACTTCATTCCAAGGCCTCTTTTCTTATCTCTCCTCTTCTCCTTTTTAATTTTTGGTTAGATTTTCATGTTTAGGTAAAAAGTGTGGTTCCTTTTAGAATGTATAGGGAAGCCTCATGATATGGGTGAGAAGCATGGGACTTTAGCTTTACCTCTCTGGGTGCTCAGAAATAGGCTGCTTTTGTGGAGAATATCACGTATCCATCTTTACTCTGAAATAACTTAAAAGATCAAACATTTCAGTGTAAACAGCCTTAAAAGTCAAACTAATATCACCCGCAGAGTCAGCTAAAAGAGTGATGAGTATTGTTTCGCACAGCAGTTGAAATTGTTTTCAAAGTCCTTCCACCATGAAGTAGAAAATGACTTTTCTCGCACTCCTTGAAAACTAGAACTGTGTGGTAATTCAGATGACTGTCAGTTCCTGTGGGGTGTTTACACAAAGGTACTTTTAAATGAAGAGTCATTTTTAGAGCAATTAGAAATGAGGCTAGACAGAGAATAGCCTGCTCAGGGGCCTGGCAGGTCGGGGTTAAGGTTTATTGACAGGACAGGGTCAGGCGTCTGCTCCACCACCACTGCCCCTCGTACCTGCCCTCCGGATACACCCAAGACCTCGGCCGGCCTGGGCTCCCTGCCATAAACCCATCCCCCCTGCACAATGTGGGAAGGGAAAGAAGAAAGGAGGAAGAACAGGCGAAATTCTGCCGAAACATTACAGTTCAGTCATGAAATACAAGTTTGAAAACATTTGTATCTATTTTTCTGGCCCAGATGTTGTGTCACACTCGGAAGAAGAAATTTTAAAACATACAAAGAGTTGTCTGTTCTTTCCACTTTGTAGTTCGCAGTTATTGCATCCTGCAGAAAGAAATTGCCTGGCCAAAGTAGCCTTTTAATTTCATTTTTCAGTTTTGAGTTACAGGTTTCTGGCAAGCTCCCTGACCACTACTGTTACCTGGTGGCGCCTATATTTCATCAAACTTAGACGTGCAGACTACCTGGATCCAGGCCCAGAGGAACTGTTGTGACTGATAAACTTGATCCCACCCTGCCCCCATGCATGCTCCCTCTTTTCCCTTTAAGGGAATCTAAGGCTTTGAGTCGCTTGGTCCCCAAGGGAGTTAAAGAAGAATGTGTTCCGGTATTCAGGTAGTCGAGTTTGCTCTGTGGTTTTCTGCGCTGCATCTCTGCTTGCCCAGAGGCCAGTGAACATCCCAGCCATGCCCCCACTTCTCCAGTGTTGGTAATTAACGCAGAGAAAATTTTTTGTTTTTAATAAAAACAAGCAGAGACATCTATCATACCCACAGTCAAGGCAGAATTTGTTTGACATCTTGTGATTGCTGCTTACAAAAAGAATGACAGCAGTTATTAAACAAATAAGAAAAAAGCTGCTGTTTGTGGGTAGTTTGCAGATATCCTAAGAATATCCTTGTAACATTGCTGCCTTTGGTTGCATGAGTAGAAAATAGTAGAATGAACAGAATCACTCATTTTTGAAATCTGGTTTATATTAAATTTAAAGTAATGATAAAAATTCAAATATTAAGTAAATGTATTATTTTTAGCTGTGTAATATACTAGGGGCTTTTCCTTTCATTAGAATATATTTCAAACATTTGTTTTTATGATTGCAGGGGGAGTACTAGCATTCAATGTAATTAAACTTAATTGCATTTCCTATGTGAATTATTTTTTAGTCTTTTAAAAATGCATTTATGATTCTTTTCCTCTATACAAGCTATTCCCATAGGTTTGCCCTGATAAAAGGTTATAGAAAATTTGCTTGGAAACAGTCAGAAGTCATGAATTAGATTTTAATTTAATTTAGAATTTTTGAAATGAAATTTTGGGATATAATCAAGCGGGAAAAGCACGAAACTCTTCAGGGTCTGAGATTTTTGTTCTCATGCCATGTTCATGTGATCTAAGAAAAACAGTTAATCTCTCTCTGGCCCAAATTATCCTACTTGGAAAGTGTTGCAATAATTTCAGTCCCTGATGATGTGGAAGCATCAGATCACATATTTCCATAGATACTGGGTGAGAGTTGGGTTTGCTGGGAAGAGCAGAGAAGGAACTTCTGGAATGTTGGAAATAGTCTGTATCTTGATAGGTATTTGGTTACACAGGTGTATGCATTTGTCAGAACTCATCAAATGATAAACTTAAGATCTGAAAATTTGTTGGTATCATAGTATGTATATTTTACCTCAAAATACAAAAAAAAAGGAATTCTAAGCATATATTGAAGTTTGCTTGATGTTATACATGTTGAAATATGGGGGAGAGGGTTACTGTCTTTGAAACTTACTTTGAAATACCTCCAAAAGAAAAAAAAAAAAGGTGGATAACAGAATGTTTAGAAATGTGATGAAGAGAGCAACTACAGTAAAGTGTTAATTGTAGGATCTAGGTAGTGTGTTTACCATAAACTTCTTTGAACATTTTCGTGTGTTTGAAAACATTCATAAAATGTTGGGGGAAAAGCGAAGGTACCGGTTATTGCTCACTAAAGCATTCGTGTACCTCCATTTTTAATTCTACCCCCTGTTCATTCAAAATTAAGCCACTTGGATTAATATCGAAAGGGGGGAGGGTGTGAATGTGAGCCATTTAGATAAAGAGAAGAATGTGCCCCCCTCATATTCAAGTTACCTTTTGAAAGGCTGTTACCAAGCATGGAAGCCAAGAATGTCTTCACAAACAAGAAGAGCTCTGAGAAACCCACATCATGCCCCCAACCAGTGACCTCTCTGGGCGGATAAAAATTGGCCTCCGGACCCCTAACCATGGAAAAGGACATGGCCTCCTGACACATGCCCTTCACCAATGGTAAGCAGCAGCTAAACCCCCTGCTGTATACCTTATACTAAGGCCCTATCAAATGAAAACGGGCTTTCGGTTTTCAGCCAAATCTCAGGGATTTGGCCATGAAGACCTCTACTTTTATCAGAATACCAAGCTATCTCTTACATCCTGATAGAGGCCTCTTTAAACATATATGGGAACCACTGTGATACTTATGTGTGTTTTAGTCTTGAAGGGTCAAAAGGGTAAATTGGTTCTGGTGGAATTTTGAACCAAACTTTTAAAAGCTAATGATAATACATTTTTAAATGAGGCCAGGTTGCCCAGTTGGCCCTTGCATGGTAAACTGGAAAGTCAAGATTTAAGAGGCTCATAGATCTCAGCTCTTTCAGGGTCTCAAAGTGAACCCTGGCCAGTTAATTTCTCTTCATTCTTTGATTTCTCTCACTTGGAAAATGAGAAATGAAACCTGACACAAAATGCCTGGTCAGGGGTTCTCAAACTTTAGTGTTTGTAAGAATCATTTACATAAGAAGCTTTAGTATGTATAAAAATAATTTAGTTTGTTAGAGATTCAGCTTCTAACACCTGGGTTTTCTGAATCAGTAGGTCTGGGGCAGAGCTCAGAAATCTGCATTTTAATAAATGCCTGGTGTGATACTGAGGTAATTATTGGACCATATGAGAACCCGTGTACGTGTGTTTTGATGGGTACTATGTTAACTGATAGAATCTTATTTTAGCTTTCTCTTAGGGAAAATTTTAAACATACGCTAAAGTAGAGAGAATGGTACAATGGACTTCCGTGGACCCATCACCCAGCTTCAACAATCTTGGTTCACTTCTACCCCTATCTACTCCCTATACCCTTCCTCCACGGATTATTTGTGGATGCAAATGTTAGACATATCATTGCCCCCATAAATATTTTAGTAGGCAACTCTAAAATGTTAAAATATAAGTACTCTAAAAAATATACCATATTAAACCTTACCAAATTTGAGAATAATTCCCAAGTATCCAGTATGTCTGTGTCTTGATTCTCTCTTTTTTTTTTCTCCACAGTTGATCTGTTGGCAATAGGAACCAAACACAGTCTACACTTGCATTTGATTGATGTGTCTTTTTAATCTTTTAATCTAGAGGTTCCCCTTCCCTCCTTTCTTTTTTTCCCTTGTGATTTATTTGTTGAAGAAACTAGGTCATTTGTTCCACAGATTTTCTCAGTCTAGATTTTCTGATTGGATCCCCATGATGTCATTTATCATTTTTCTTTCCCCTGTATTTCCTGTAAATTCCTTCACTTCCATCCTTGATCAGATTAAAGTTCAATTTGAGGTCTAAAATGCATCATTGGCAGTATCATGTACCTCCATCAGGAGGCACATGTCTGGTTCTCTCTCTTTATGTCGTGTTAGCAGCCGTTGAGGATCATTGCTGAGATCTGTTCTTACCTAGGGAGAGCCCCATATTTTGACTTAGTAAGTAGTTCATGGAAGAACCTTCTCCCTCTCATCATGGATTTTTCCTTTTCTAAGTTAGGCTTTTAAAGCTTTCACAGCTTTCACAGTGAACCCATAACTGCCTGCTTAGACGTTGTGTTTGCTACAAAAAGCAAAAAGGCTTTCTTGCTTTCACATCTTAGTCTCATTTTCACAATATTGTAATCTTTAAAATTTGTCCTGGTGCCTTCCACGTGTATTTCAGTTTCTGAGACATCTTAAGATGAATGGATGACCACACAATTGAACAGAAATTTGGGGGCCCTATAATGAAACCACAGTTGCAGGCAAGGTGAGCTGATATAAGTATAAGTGAGTCAGAGCCTCCAATTCTGTACCATCGTCCCATTCTGAGAGGAAGGCTATGAGTTTTTAATACCTGTATTTATTTATTTTGTCCTGAAAGCAAACATGAGGTTTCTGGATCGGGGCAGACAATTATTACTTATAGCAATAACCACATTGGTTCCCTATCCTCCAGTGTCCTTCTTCAGGGCAAGGTGAAGAGGTCTAGAAGAATGGAGTTGGATATGCCAAGATCACTCCAGTTACTGGGAATGAATGGGTTCATTCCTTCATTCAGCAAACACGTACTGATGGTCAAGTGCTTGTGGACACGGAACCAGCACTGGGGAGGATGGTAAATACTAGAGTACTCCCAGCCTAACACACCAAACCATATACCTCTGTGTCTAGAATGAGCCGTCGAGTGGCATCCTATACTTATAGGTAATCAAATGTATAATATATTTATATATGTGTGTGTATTTGATTTTATATATATGTGTATATAATTTTACACATATGTAGGCATATGTGTGTGTGTGTTATTTGACTTTCCCCTCTGATTTACATTATAATTTCAAAATCATTTTCTTAAATCATACAGTGGCTTATCTTGTCTTTAGTTCTCCTTAGCCTTTTCTGCCTTAGCTATGAGATCTGCATAAACCCAGTCCAGAATCCTGCCAAAGTGTGTTCTTAAGTCTTTGTTCTATCCTGAATTCTGTACCACCTGGAATTAAACCAACTCACTTAAAATGGCAAAAAAAAAAAAAAATCATTTTCTTCGTTTTTAATTTATCTATAAATGTCATTTGCACTGACGTTTGCATGAAGTTTTCTCATCTCCAGCTTTTCAGGTAGCAAGTGAATTAGCTATACTTTATACCCGCTCTGGAGTTTGCTCACGTGACTAGCTCTTTTGACAAGAAAGTGAAATCCAAATTGTGAAAATTAGACTCTGAGAAGAAAATCCCAGTGCAAAGTACTAAAGATTTCCCCAGGCTAAAGGGACCTACAGCAGGAGAGGGACAGACCCAAAAGCTGCACAGTAGGTGCTGTGGGTTAGGCCTGGTGGAGCTAGCGTCCTGATAGAAGAGACGTGAAGACACAATTAGACAAACACGATAGCTCCGCAACAGGAAAGTGCTTGGAAGGAAATAAACAAAGTTAAGAAGGAGTAAGTAACTGGGGAGACCACTTTAGAGAGAGTGGTCCCAGAAGGCCTCTCCGATGAAGTGACATTTGAGCTGAGGCCTGAAGGATGTGAATGAGCCAGTGACATGAGGAGCTGGTGAAAGAGCAGATGCAGAGATGAGAAAGGACTTAGTGTGTCTGAGGGACAGAAAGGGGGCTGGGTGGCTGGCTGGCCGTGAGCGACAGAGAGAGTGAAGTGTGAGAGGTAGGCAGAGGCCAGACCACGCAGGACCACGTCAACTCTGAGAAGCTGGAATTGATGTTCTAAAAGCAGTTGACAAACACTGAAGAATTTTAAGCAGGAAAACTTAGTAATTATCTTCACTTAGGCTTTTTTCTATACATGTGCAAACCTCTATGTGTGCGTGTGCTTTGTCTTTTTAAATTTTTTTGGCCATGCCTTGTGGCTTGCAAGATGCAGGATCTTAGTTCCCCAACCAGGGATCGAACCCGTGCTCTCTGCAGTGAAAGCGTGGATTCCTAACCAGTGGACTGCCAGGGAATTCCCTGTGTGTGTGAGTTTCTAATGGTAGCATGGTGTACATGATCTGCAGCTTGCTTTTTCATTTACCAGTAATGTGGGCATCTATGAAAGGAAGATTTATAAGGAAAAATAAGTTTGATTTGCTGAGAATGACATGACAAATAGATGAGATACGTAAGAACTTGAAGCTATGGCTAAAAACGAAGGACAGTGCTTGTTTTTAATGTCCATTATAGATACAAATTCACTTCAGTAATTTAAGAACATTAAAAACATATTCTAACTTGATTCTTGATTTTCTCATAAGCTTATGGTGATTAGTATGTTACTTTAATCATGTATTTATTGTTAAAGCAACTTTATAGGTCATTTTTAGTCTTCTAGATACAGCACAGCTTGAACAAAGAAGGAAGATAGAAGAATAGGAATGCAGCAGGAAGTGTGTGGTCAAACCATAACCAACCAAGAGATGATCAATAGACTGCACAGAGAATGTGTCTTTAAAAGCAGTTTACTATTGCCAGTATTTATAAATGTACATATTTATTCACTTTTAAAACATACTTAATTTTTGTGAAAAATAGACCTAAAAATCCTTGAACTGTAAAAACTCCGGCATCTTCTAGTTCTTGCCCATTTGTAAAATCTAAGCAAAAGCTTGAACAGGAGAAACTGTCTATATTACAGTAAGGCAAAGACAGGGATTATGTTTTCTGGACTTAGAGTCCTGTATAGAATGGGTTTTATGCCAGACATTTTCCAAAATAGTAGGTAAATACAAAAATAACTGCCTCAAACTCATGAAACCTGACTTAGCTAATTTTTAAGCCTACATTAAAAAAGAAACACACACACATATTGCATTGGTGGAAATGAACTAAAGCAGGCAACAAGTAAGGGCACTGAGGATGTGTGACACAGCATTGCTGTCACAGTACAGGGGGGATGTCTCGGACAAAACCCATCTGCATTCTTAACCCATGAACCCTGGCCCCAACCTTCAGCATTTGGAAGTATCTTTTTAAATTCTCACTTTTGATATGCTTCTGGTTTTGTCACAAGCAATAGTAATGCACTCATTGTTTACCTTTCTGACTTTTTATGCCAAATTGGAGACCCTGGAGGAACATCAATCAGTGAGAAATGTTCTGTTTCTTAATATTTCATGTAACTTTCTTCTGTACTTAAGAATGGAAATATATTCAGCTTCTCCAAATATTTAATTGTATGTGATGCATTTGCTAAAAGGTTTCTTAATTCCACAATTAAACGCTCACCCACATGTATGTGTTTGTTTGATACATCAAGAAATCTTCCTGTTGCTTAGTTTTAATAAATTGTTTTATTTAGTAAATACTCAAGATAATTTAGAAATGTTTTACTGTAAGTGCTCATCATTTTCAAAAACTCATAATTCAGAAGTATATCACTGGCAAGGGAGACTAAAGACATTTATAGTCCCCCCTACCCTCAGATCTTCATGTTTATAAAATAGATTATTAACAGTGGTGTAACTGAAAACATGGGAAGGGTCCGCTGACCCCCAAATATCTCCACTCTATAGCATGTTTGAATCTAAAATTTCCTACAATTAGAATCATTCCTTTGGATTAAGGGAATATCCACACAAAGCCTTTGTTTAATAGGTGTGATCATTCCTGTGTTTTGCTGAGACTGGATTAGAAGGAATGAGTTGGTATGTTTTTAATAGCCTTAGTGAAGAGTTGGAGGGGAGTGGGGGCATTCTTGGTGGGAGAGAAGGGAGACACTCCAGTACCAAGGGCTCCAAAAGAGAGCTCTAGGCTGTGGGAAAGGCAGAGCCCCTACTTCCTAACCGTGAAATGACTGCTTATGTGGGCTCCGTATTTAAAACTAATTGCACTGTACTCATCTAAGTTGTAGAATGGGTATAATCAGATGGACTGTGTCATTCGCGAATGCTTCTGTCTCTTTTTGAGCAGAATGCCACAGGGTGTGCAGAATAACTTGGCACCTTCATTTCCTCCATCGTCTGAGGGGAAAGTCCAGAAAACAGTCTAGTTGAATTCTTAGATGGGTTCTTGGCAAGAACACAAGGTCGCTTTATATAGCTTGTCTCCAATGTTTTTCACTGAGTGTCTGAAAGAAAAGGGAGGATTTGTGGACCTGATTAAAACAAGGAAGTAACCCAGGGACTTAGAGAGGCGAGCTGTGGAATTTGAATCCTAAAGTACAGGCTTCCCTCGTTGACTTTTCAGCCATGGAAATAACTGGTTGCTTCATTGTGTGTTTTGTCAAAGTGCCTCAGCCATTTGGCCGGCCTGATGGTTACCTGCTGCCTCTTTTTATAGCCTCTGTGTCCTTTGTTGTTGCCCGGCTGGTCAAACATGTGTAACGGTGCCCTAGGGCACCAAGTGTGCCCTCAGGGAGCTAAGTGCTGCCAGATGTGGGGAGCAAGAGTTGATTCACATGGCCATAATTTCCAATAGCTAATTTTACCTGTTTTCTTTTGGTTTTGGGTTTCTTTCTTAAAGAAAAATCCATTTGGAGTTGGATCCCCCTCCCTTTAAATTGCAGTCTTGTTACCTCTAATCTTGCAGCCCCACCCCACCCCCCAAATGAAAGTGTGAGAAGAAAAGGATGGAGAAGGTATGTGATTTATTACGCCTGGGTGACTAATGTTCTTACTTCATGATAAAAATTAATAAAAATTTTTCTGTTTTACTAGACTCTGACCAGTATTTTTACTTCAAAGTGCAATTAAGTTTCACTGACTCCATCTTTCCTATAGAAATTATTTGCATAGAAATAGATAATATTTTAGATCAGAATCTTTTAGGTAGAAATTTTATCTACTCTCTGATTAAGAACACAATTTTTTGTTCAAAGCTCTGAGTTTTTAACTTGCTCTTCTGAAAACTGGTTAAGTAGAGAGAAAGAATCAAGCCTTTAGCTTGATTTCCTGTGTGAACTGAACATCAGGCTGACCAAATACATAGTCTGAAAAAAGAAAAAATTTCTTTATAGAAATATTCCTGCCAATGAATTAAGAAGGACTGATGAAATATTACCATTTGGCAAACCCCTAATGAGTTAATGGATCTAGGCACTAACCATCAGGGGCTGCTAACGTCACAAAAAGAGAGACAGCTGTCAGGGTATCACCACCCCTTAAATATTCTTGCCAAAAAAACTGAATTTGAATCCAAACAAGTCCCTGGATTTAATATCAGTCTATAGGAAATATAAGGGACAGAGACACCACTAGATGTAACTAGTGAATTCCAGTATGAGAAAGATGCAAAGGACAAAGAAATTCATTTCTTTAACCAATGCGTTACATGGAAGAAAAAATAAAAGAAGAGGTAGGAATTGATTAAACAGGCATAAGAGACGTGTCAATCAAATGCAATGTGTAGATCTTTGGATCTTATTTTAACAAAACATTTGTTTAAATAAAAATTAAGTTATATATAATTATATGTGTAATTGTCATATATATAACAAAAGGAGTATCTGAGGACCTCAAATAGTTGATGCATTAAGGAATTACTGTTAATTTTTTAGATATGATAACATTATATTGTTAAATCAGTAAGAAGAGTTCTCACCTTTTAGATATACATACTGAAATATTTACAGTTACAGTATCTGGGATTGGCTTCCAAATAATTCACTGGGAAGGGAGAATGGTTGTAGATTAAACAAGATCTGCACGAGTGGATAACTGTTAAAGCTAGATAATGGGTACGTGGGAGTTTGTTATAGTAATCTGTCTACTTTTGCACATGTTTCTAATTTTCTATTTAAAAAAAGTTTTAAAAAAATTGGCTTAGGTTTGAAACTCAGATCTGCCACTTGTAACTTTTGTGATCTTGTGCAAATCCCTTAACCCCCTTGAGTCTTAGGGTTTATTTGCCTATAAAATAATACAAGAATATCTTCCCAGTTTACCTTACACAGATTGTTGGACCAAATTAAATAATCTGTATGAAGTTATTTTGTAAATTGCTGCCAACATGCCAGCTGTTTTCTGATTGTTATTATAAAGCTTCTGAAAGGGTACAGTTTTCCTACTAAGAAAATTTGGTAGATTTTTCTGCTTCAGCAAGCAGTATAGTTGTCCCATGTACATTATATCAATTAAAAAGCCCTGGAATAAGAATATAGTTACATGGCCATCAAGAATATTTATTAACTAGTTTGTAGTAATAGAATAATTATAAGAATTCATTTAAATTTTTTTCAAATACAAATTTCTCATAGCCTAGTCAATTAAATAGAGTATAGATAACTGCTATTTATTTTCACTGTATAGTAAGAATTGTGAATTATTTCTGATTTTCTGTTTTACTTGATTTTTAAAAATTGCTTGAATTTAACATATTAATAAATATTTTGAATTACTTGCATTGTAATATACAGAAATCCAATTGTTAGAATGGTTTTTCATCTTTTTAAAAAAAGATTAAAAATTTTTTAAAATAGAAATTTAAAAAAAATGTATTTATTATTGGCTGCATTGGGTCTTAGTTGCTACATGCAGGCTTTCTGTAGTTGTGGAGAGTGGGAGCTACTCTTCATTACGGTACAGAGGCTTCTCATTGACATGGCTTTTCTTGTTGCCAGGAGGATTCTTAACCACTGTGCTACCAGGGAAGCCCCCTTTTTTGGTTTATTTTGTTTTCTAGTTGTGGCTTTATCCCTGCCTCCCTCCCTTTCCCCCTCTCTCCCTCCCTCCCTTCTCTCCTTCCCTCCTTCTTTCTTTCCTTCTTTTCCTGCCTTCTTTTCTCTCTTCCTCCTAGCACTTTATTGTGAAGTATAATATATAGAGAGAAATATATGTGAAAGAAATGAGCAATTTAATGAGTGGTTATAAAGCAAACACCTATACTATTACCGTGCCAGTTAAAAAAAAAAAATCAGATCATTGCTTGTACCTCAGAAGAACTCTCATTGCCTTTCCCAGTCCAAATCTCTTTCATCTCCCAGGTAATCACAATCTTGACTTTAATAGTATTTACTTTCTTGCTTTTGTTTATAGTCTTACCCCCATGTATGGATTCTTAAAGAGTGTGATTTGATTTTGCCTGTTTTTGTACTTTATGTAAATGGAATCACAGATTCTCTTTTTTTGTGTGTGGCTTCTTTGACTTGATTTTGTATTTTAAAGATTCATCCATATTATTGTCTGTAGCTGTAGTTCATTTATTTTGGTTGCTGTATAGTCTTCCATTTTATGAATTTATCATAATTTGTGTTATTGTTGATGGGCATTTGGGTTGGTTCCACTTTTTTCTATCACAGACATTCTTGTACATGTCTTTTGGTGCATCTCTGTACCTTTGTATGCATTTTTATTGTGTGTATACCTAGGAGTGAACTAGTGCCTTCATTTGACAGTTTTTCAATGTGGTTGTACTGATCAACACATTCTCCAGTAATATTTTGAGTGTTTTTGTTGCCCCGCATCCTCACCTGTACTTGTATTAAGTTTTAAAATGCTTTCTTCAAAACATTATTAGTAGAAACAACATGGATAAATAAGTTTACTGTTGTCTGTTACTCATATGTACTTGTAATTTAAAAGTCTGGGTTTTATTTGGGGAGTGTGTGTGTGTGTGTGTGTGTGTAGAGGAGTATTTTCCTTTTATTTCTTTTGCCTTGCGAGACTGATGTAAGAAAGTATTGCTACAATTTATGTCAGAGAATGTTTTGCCTATGTTCTCTTCTAGGAATTTTATGGTGTCATGTCTTATATTTAAGTCTTTAAGCCATGTAGAGTTTATTTTTGTGTATAGTGTGAGGGTGTGTTCTAACTTCATTGATTTACATGTGGCTGCCCCAGCTTTCCCAACACCACTTGCTGAAGAGACTCCATTGTATATTCTTGCCTTCTTTGTGTAAGATTAATTGACTGTAGGTGTGTGGATTTAATTCTGGGCTCTCTATTCTGTTCCACTGATCCATATGTCTGTTTTTTTGTGCCAGTACCATGCTGTTTTGATTACTGTAGCTTTGTAGTATTATCTGAAGTCTGGAGAGGTTATGCCTCTTGCTTTGTTCTTTTTCCTCAAGATTGCTTTGGCAATTCTGGGTCTTTTGTGGTTCCATATAAATTGTAGGATTATTTGTTCTAGTTCTGTGAAAAATGTCATGGGTAATTTGATAGGGATCACATTAAATCTATAGATTTCTTTGGGTAGTATGGCCATTTTAATAATATTAATTCTTCCAATCCAAGAGCATGGGATATTTTTTCATTTCTCTGTATCATCTTCAATTTCCTTTATTAATGTTTTATAGTCCTAGGTATTTTTTTGATGCAGTTTTAAAAGGGATTGGTTTTTTCCTTTTTCTTTCTGATATTCAGTTGTTAGTGTAAGGAAATGCAACAGATTTATGTATGTTAATCTTGTATCCTGCTACCTTGCTGAATTCTTTTATCAGTTCTAATAGTTTTTGTGTGGAGTCTTTAGGGTTTTCTATTTAGAATATCATGTCATCCGCATATAATGACAATTTTACCTCTTCCCTTCCAATTTGGATACCTTTTATTTCTTTTCCTTGTCTGGTTGCTGTGACTAGGACTTCCAGTACAATGTTGAATAGAGTGGTGAGAGTGGGCCTCCTTGTCTTCTTCCAGATTTTAGAGGGAAGGCTTTCAGCTTTTTGCTGTTAAGTATTATGTTGGCTGTGCATTTGTCATAAATAGCTTTTATTATGTTGAGATATGTTCCCTTTATACTCACTTTGGTGAAAGTTTTTGTCATGAATGTATGTTGAATCTTGTCAAATGCTTTTTCTGCATCTGTTGAGATGATCACATGGTTTTTGTCTTTTGTTGACATGGGTATATCACACTGATTGATCTGCATATTTTGAACCATCCTTGTGAGTGTAGGAGTATTTTAGAGGTACATAAAGTGTTTCTGGGCATTAATGTCCACTTGCTGAATTACATCTTCCTACCTAACCACTACTACTCTGTAGACCAGAAAAAAAAATAGTATAGTTTCAAAAAAGGAGAGAGCCTTTATGTACCTTTTTCATTCATAGTGATATTAAACTTATAATAGATCATAGTTCAACTTCTTGATTGCTGTGTGCCAGGTGCCATGCTGATAAATACTTAATACATATGAACTTATTTAATGTTCACAATTTTTTTAAGTTTCCCTTTTTTTAACAGATAAAGAAACTGAGGCACGGAATGATTAAGTAACTTGCTGAAGATTGGCAGCTAGTAAATCTTAGAGTCAGAACTGAAGTTAGACAGTCCAGCTCCACTGGCTCCATCTAAGTTATAAACAGTTATTAACCAGGCCTCCTGCCCATGTTGGTGAACTCCAGATAGAGTGACAGTAGTCCTAGAGAGCCACGATGTTTCCTCTCGGGGTGGCTGTACTGGGGCTTGAGATGTTCATTCTGGTGCTAAGGGTCAGGGAAGGGGGGTTGCTTAAACTTCAAAACAGCCTTGCTTCCTTTCACGTGCTCTGGAAGTTGGAAGAAGCTAAAGCAGCATGAGGATCCTAGCTCTGGGGCTGGGACAGGTTTTATGAGAAGGAATGAGACTTGGCCATCTCTCCTCTCTAGTGTTTTCAGGGCCGTTCAGCCTCCATCCCCTTTCCAGTAGGAGCTGCAAAGGAAGAGGCTGAGAATGAGGGGTAGAAGACCATAGAGTGGACGTTTCACTTTCCCTCATCGTCTGTGTAGAACATGTTTTCCTCTAGAAACCACACTGTAAATGGCAGCACATTCCCAGAAAATCCATAATGTAGCTAAAATATTAGGTGTTTGCAGCTGAATTGTTTCCTAGCTTTTTGTTTTCATTGCATTTGTGTATATTATGGGCAAATGGGCCAGCCTAGAACTTAGCCACGTTGTTTATGTAGGAAAATGCTTTCCAAACAGCTAAGAGCACATATGTATCTTGGTGTAGAACTGACTTTATCATTGACTACCTGAATATGCTGCTCCAAGCAAACTGTACAACATGCATTTGTTTGATAGTAAAGTGAAACCAATTCTAATAAGATAGGGATCATTTTCTATGGACACACTGTGATGGGGACCAAGATTTAAGTAGCTAAGATATTTAAAAATTCTAGCAACACAAAAATCCATCTGCTTTTCATTTGTCATATATGGGCTTTTATTTACTGACCTACGTAGAACATTGAAACATTGATGTCACCACCTGAACCATTTGTAGATCTTCAGATTTGTGTGGCAGAAGGAATGATAATTATAATCTGCTTTAGGCTACAGGCTAGAATAATTCAAAAGGAAATGTACAGTACTAATGTGGCAGAGCTTATAAATTCTCAATGTCAGTTTGTCACTTGTGGCTGAAAATTGCAGTCAGGCTGGTTGGCTAGAGGCAAAAAAGACTAGAATTACATAATATTTATGAGGTCTGAAGGTAGCCATCACCAAACCCAAATATTGCCAGGCTTTTGGATGACTCAGTGAGGTCAGCATCATCTAGTCTTGGCAGTGGAGTGGAGAGCAGGGTGGATTTGGTAATGATGACACGTTAGTTTTAAGTATAAATTCTGTCCATGTCAGTCCACTGCTACCTCCTTTACAGCATTTGTGGCCTTCCTGTTTTATATATTATCCCTGAAATACTTACCTGAGGGGCCCCATACCATTGTGCAAAAGTCTACTTGCTGCCTAAGGTTTTACGACGCAAAGATGGAAGTGGAACTTCCCTCACTGCAGTGTTTCTCCAGCACTTCCAGTGTTGAACTTCTGTGAAGACTTCCTGCCTCTCTCTACATCATCACGATGGCCAAGCCCCAGACAGGTGTCAGATCCCAGCCAGCACTTATATCACACTGCACTCAGAAACAGTTTGGTGTCCAAACCTGTGCCCTCGTGTGCTATAACGTACTTTAGGAGTTTTACTTGCATAATATGTGAGCAGCTAAAACGCGACCCCAGGATTACTACAAAAATCATGCATGGCTGTGAACTGCAAATTAGAAATGTGTGAATAACTCTACAGTTTCCACCATCAAGAAGCACCCGTCCTGGGGCTGTTCCTAACTGGAGCAACTGCAGATCAGCGCTCATTTTATTTATTTATTTATTTAATTTATTTATTTAAATTTATTTATTTATTTATTTATTGGCTGTGTTGGGTGTTCGTTGCTGCATGTGGGTTTTCTCTAGTTGCTGCGTGCGGGGGCTACTCTTCGTTGCGGTGCGCCAGCTTCTCATTGAGGCAGCTTCTCTTGTTGCAGAGCACGGGCTCTAGGCACACGAACTTCGGTAGTTGTGATGTGTGGACTCAGTAATTGTGACTCGCGGGCTCTAAAGCGCAGGCTCAATAGTTGTGGCACACAGGCTTAGTTGCTCCGCGACATGTGGGATCTTCCTAGAGCAGGGCTCGAATCCACTTCCCCTGCGTTGGCAGGCAGATTCTTAACCACTGTGCCACCAGGGAAGTCCCAGTGCTCATTTTAAATGCTTTGTTTTTTCCTGTGTAAATAGCATTTTAGATTTCAAATAACCCTTCCATTTCTCACACTTCTTTGAATTCTTTACGAAGCCTATTTTTCTTTTTTAGTGCTAGATCAAATGATCTTTGAATTTTTTATTACTGAGAATTTCAAATATAGATAAAAGTAGAGAAAATGGTATAATCCTTCATGCTGTTACCTGTGGATCAGATATTTATAATGGAAAAAATTAGTCACTTTTTTCTGCCAACTCTGTATCATAGGGATTTTCCAAACTTGCAGGTGGAGTTGGAAGTAGTATTCTGAAACTCGTGGAAGAGAATACATCAGGAGAGCATTTGCTCTAAGGGAGCAATAAGGAAAGGATCCCCCCCCCCACACACACACCCTGGTCCCCTTTCTACAACTTTAAGAAATATTTGACTTCCCATGGGGAAGTCAAACTGAATAGGAGAGGATCCTGGCAACTAAAGCTATACAGAGACCTTATTCAGAAAGCTGGCAGATTAAATTGATTTTTATTTAAAGTTCTTGATCTCTTTCACTGTTATGAGATGGGGGGAATTTTCATAATTGTGCTGTTTGCTCAGTGCATTCAGGCCTTCTTGTGCCTACAGGCACAGTTACAGCTGCATAAGGGCTGAATTGAGACGGGAATCCTACCACTGAAAAGACTATGGTTGCCCCAACCCAACACAGACACATAATTCAACACAAGAAGACTAAGCTGTAAATTTAGGTAAATACGTGTAGAATAGTAAGTCTTAAAAAGTTCTCTTTCCCCCAACCGCGCATGATTAGGTCATTGCTTTTGAGGGGAAATATTTTAATTATCAAACCTTTCCCCAAAATCTATCCTTTTTCGGTGCCTTTAATTTACTGATACTTCTAGCACCTGTTAGTATGTCTGTTTGATTTCTTTGATATATTAAGGAGCATAAAAGTATGACACTGGAATATTATACTTCAACTTTTTAAACTTAATGCCTTTTTTTTTTTTGAGGTACACCAAGTTCAATCATCTGTATGTATACACATATTCCCGTATTCCCTCCCTCCCTCGACTCCCCCCCCACCCTCCCTGTCCCGGTCCTCTAAGGCATCATCCATCCTCGAGTTGAACTCCCTTTGTTATACAGCAACTTCCCACTGGCTATCTATTTTACAGTTGGTAGTATATATATGTCTATGCTACTCTCTCACGTCGTCTCAGCTTCCCCTTCACCCCCCGCCCCCCCAAACCTCGAGTTCTCCAGTCCATTCTCTGCATCTGCGTCCTTGTTCTTGTCTTGTCACTGAGTTCATCAGTACCATTTTTAGATTTCGTATATATGAGTTAGCATACAATATTTGTCTTTCTCTTTCTGACTTACTTCACTCTGTATGACAGACTCAAGGGAATGTAAGTTGGTACAGCCACTATGGAAAACAGTTTGGAGGTTCCTTAAAAAACTAAAAATAGAACTACCATATGATCCAGTAATCCCACTACTGGGCATATACCCAAAGAAAACCATAATCTGAAAAGAAACATGTACCATAATGTTTATTGCAGCACTATTTACAATAGCCAGGACATGGAAGCAACCTAAATGCCCATCAACAAATGAATGGATAAAGAAGATGTGGCATATATATACAATGGAATATTACTCAGCTATAAAAAGGAATGAGATGGAGCTATATGTAATGAGGTGGATAGACCTTAATGCCTTTTTAAAGGAAACAATTATCAGGACTTCCCTTGTGGCGCAGTGGTTAAGAATCCACCTCCAATGCAGGGGACATGGGTTCGATCCCTGGTCCAGGAAGATCCAACGTGCCACAGAGCAACTAAGCCTGTGCGCCACAACTACTGAGCCTGTGCTTTAGAGCCCACAAGCCACAACTACTGAAGCCCGCGTGCCTGGAGCCCGTGCTCTGCAACAAGAGAAGCCACTGCAATGAGAAGGCCACGTACTGCAACAAAGAGTAGTCCCCGCTTGCTGCAATTAGAGAAAGCCCATGTGCAGCAATGAAGATCCAACGCAGTCAAAAAAGAAAGAAGGAGGGAAGGAGAGAGGAAGGAAACAATTATTGTCCTATATTTAGGCAGATAATATAATGGAAAAAATCCATTTATAATAACAACCAAGAATATAAAACATCCCAGAGTAAACAAATAATAGGCAATATACAGGGCCAATGTGAAGACATTAGCTGTCTGCTGAGATGTATGAAAGAAGACTGCAGTAAATGTAAGGATACCTCTTCAATAAGACAACTAAACATTTTAGGGAGTCATAGTCTCCCTAGATTAATCTATAAATTCAAATTAAGCCCACACTTTAAACAAAGTTGAAATGCAAATGGCAAACTAAAAAAAATTTTGAAACAATATAGTACACAAATGTTTAATGTTTCTAATTCACAGAGCACACTTAGAAGTAAATCCAGCAAAAAACAATCCACGAGGCCTAACTGGAGATTTCGCAAAAGAATATAAATACATAAATAAAGAGATCTTCAACCTCAGTAGTATCTGAAGAAAAATAGCGAGGTACCATTTTTCATTTATCAGACTGACAAAGGTTTCAACATTAATAATATTGGTGAAGGTGTAGGGAAATAGGCACCATTGGGAATATAAATTGCCCTTTTGTGGAGAGCAGTTTTGCAGATATGTCAGAATTTTGTATATTTTTTAACCCAAGAATTCTACTTCTGGGAATTTAGGCTAAAAAGAATAATTACAAATACATGTATTTGTAAAAGGTATATTATGCAGGGCAAAAAAAAAAAAAAAAAGAACTCACCTAAATGCTCCTCATTGGTTAAAGTACTATGTTACCCATCCATATAAAGGAACACTATGAAACCAGTAACCCAAGAGGATGAAAAGTATCATCTAGATCTCTATTTTTTGTTAAAGACAGGTACCTTCAGTATACTGTGGAAAGAAATTGCTTGCTTTCAAAATAGCAGTTTATAAAACTACATGTACAGAGTATTTATAATATATGATAAATTAATATATTGTTAAAAATATAATAACTATATTAATGGGTACATAGAGAAATGGTCTAAAGTGTGTTTGCTGAATGTTAACAGTGATCATTTGAGGAAGCTTTTACCATTTTTTACTTTATACTGTTTATGCTTTTTCAGTATTGTTATAAAAATGTTTAGTACCATGAATATACCATTTTCATAATCAGAAAAAACAAAACAAAACAAAACGTAGTTTTCCCATGAACTCTGGCTTATTCTCTGTGGTTTCAGGAAAGGACAAAGCACATCCACTCAGGAGGATGATCGTTGAGAAGTGGGTTCAGAAAGAAAAAGCTAATGCCAGACATTGTCTTCTTCATAGCTGCCAAAGATCCACCAAAGAGCTTCTGGTGGGAGGGAAGCGATTGCATGTGGCTTCCATTCTTTTATTTGAAAACATCTAATTCATATGGAACAAAGTGGTAGGATGGTTGTCCAGGATAATCTTCTGGCACATTGCCTAGCCATGTAGACCAGAGCATCCCTCGGTCAGACTCAGTAGAGAGGTCAGCTATGACGATGAAGGGAAGAGGAAACTGGAGTTGCTGTTCATGGGTTCACATCTGTCACTTTCCATGTTCCTTATCAGATTCTTTAGATGCAGCTGAAACCAGTTGAGCTATTTAGATGCAGCTATTTCTAAAGGCCAGTTCTGCTTTTCCTTTTTCTCCTTCTCTTCTTCATTTCCTAGGAGCCATACGTGGGTGAAGACATGATGTTTGTCCAGGGTGAGTGCTGTGTTCTCATCCGTGCTGCTGTATATTTGTATAGATACCATTTGCCTGATCATACCCTTGGGGCCCTGTCTCATTTGCAGCTGGGCTCCCCCAATTTTTTTCTTTCTTCTCCAATGGAAAAGTTTTCACAGATTTCCATCTAATGCTTTTTTTTTTTTTTTTAACTACACTTCGGTATCTCAGAAATCTGTCCCTGTGGGTGTTCACTTGGATTCTGAAAACAGAGCTAGGGTCTTGAAGTGGTTTCCGAATAAATAATGAAACATGTGTTCAAAGTCTGTAACTCTTCCTTCTCCTTAACCACATCCTAGGTAACCCACCAACGGTAAGTGTCATTTGTGTGAATAGATTCTCTAGTTTTAGTTTTCAAGGCCATTTTCAAAATTCTAGCTGTCTGAATGATTAATGTGACTAGGAAAATACTGTTGACCCATTTAAATCATGTCAAACAACATCCATTGCTCATCTACATAATGAAATACACACCGAACATTACAACTTAAGTGTGGGAGCCAGTGAACTACAAAATAATGTTTTATTCCTGTAGCTTATGAAATAAAATAGAAGACATTAAGACTAACTGTAGCATTAAACATTAAACTATTCAAATGGTAATTGTCAATGAAAATCACCTATAAACTGAAACAGCCAATAGCATTTCTGCTTTAGTAGCTAATTAGAAGAAGTGGGGGTGGTTACATGCAACAGTGTGAGTTTAAGAAAAATCTTTATGTCAAAGCATGTTTTAATATTATTTGACTACTATGGAATTTATTGTATATAGTTGAGTTTTTTCAATTGTTAATCAGTGGTTGTGAAAATAACAGTTTTCTGAAAAATTAGAAAAAAATCATTTGACATTTTTATCATGGTTTCATTAAATGGGCACTGAATAATTTTAAAGACAGCTAATTTATAGTTGAAACTATTTTGATCAATGATCAGATAACAAAGATAAGCTTTGACTACTTTTGAAATATTTAAATGTTTTAAGGACATCAGTTTGCATAGTGTTTAAATACATGCAAATTTTAAAGGCACTCAGTTTAGGCTATCAGGTTACCATGGTTACACTTTTCCAAGTTATTTTGTGTATCTTGTGTAAATAGGTCTGTGAGTCGCTGATAATTATTTGTTTTTTTGTTTGTTCTGTTGGTAATTCTGTGTTTAGCTGAATTTAATACAGTTCACACGGCTTGCTTTGGTTTATGTATATTTTAGTGTTTGTGATTGACAGTGATTGAGCATTTCTTATGGAGTGCTTGCCTTTTTTGTCATAAATGATGTATGTTGGTAGTGCTTGAAATGTAAATAAGTTCTTGTATTACTGTTTAATAAACAGGGATTTTTATGCAAAGAAGACTTCTTGGTACATTTAAACAATAAGGTTCAGTGAGCTCTAGAATATTTCTATTAAATAGTCAAACACCAACAGAAATATGTTTAAACTCTTACAAACTTTAAGTTACTGAGGTTACCAAGGACAACATAACAGTTGATGGATAAGCATAACATTGACTGACGCTATTTGATAACAGAATAAAGATAGCAACGTTCTGCCATCTCAAAATTATTTGTGATAAGGAGCTTTACAGGGAAGGTGGTCACTGCCAAGTGGAATCTTTCTAGAACATGATTTCTCTCATCCCACCCTTTGCACAAATATAAAATCTATTCTGTATACTAATGTGTTTGGAAGGATATGATTCTTGAAAGAAGCTGGAATCTTTTATGCTTCTAAATGGAAGAAGAGATTTTCCTTAGACGTTACCATCAGCTTTCTAGTAAGGCCTCACCAAGAACTCTCAGAAAAACGTCAAAATCAGGCTGTGCGTAATTCATCCTGCCCAGTTTAAGCCTTTTCTCAATAGGCTACAATCATGAGATGCCGTCTGGTTTATACATCTGCAGTCTCATTTAATGGTCAGGGTGGTCCTATGATAAAGGCAGGAGAGGACCAGTGCTGTGGTTAGCGTGGTTTTTAAGTAGCAGTTCTGGGACCCAACCTAGGATCTCATGGATATTTTGTGAATTATCCACAACACATTTTGACATTCAGGCTGGCTTCTACCTACTGATTAGTCCATTTTAGAGTGACCTTCTCCCACAGTCAGGCAATCAGTGATTGTAACTACCAATTACTGAGTGCTCACCTTGTGCCACTTTCCATACCTTGTGCCACACAGTTATCATAGCAACTCTGTGAGGAAGGTGTTGTTATTCCTGTTAACAGGTGAGCAAACTAAGGCTTAGAAAGTTTAACTAACTTGTCCAAGTAAACCAGCTAATGCCCGGAGAAGGGAAACCAGCTTAAACAAGAACGCAAGTAAATGTGATTAGGAAGGCACACCTTCTGGAGGAAAATCCCGTGGTCCAGTCACGAGCAAAATATAAAGTGTTTGAAATGCCACAGTTTCTTTCTTTTTACCTCCAAATGGGCTACGTGTTACCTAGGCATTTTTGTTTTTGTTTTGTAATGCTCTCGTAGAACTATAGTGCAAAAAATGTTCACATTAGATAATAGCATGCTTCAAATACTGTACACATCAAATATTTCAGGATTGTGGCTCTCCTAAAGACTTAAATCTAAAAATGAGACAACGAATTCGTCGTTCTCCAAGTGTGAATGGCCTCGGTCAGCTAAGGTTTTCAGGTAATATTGTGTTTTCAGCTATGAGAGGCAGCCTGCTTTATACAGATCGGGAGTACACATTTGGGTAGTGGTGGTGGTGGGTTTCATTTTTAATCTTTAGTACAGAAGATAATGATTTTATAGCTGAGCATCCATATCTGAAAAAAAAAAATACAAGAGCCAGTTCCTAAGCAGATTTCTGTGGGACTCCCCTTTTAAGCCTGTACCATTTTAGTACATTGTACTTCTTGCATTAATTCTGAAAGCAATGAAGTGGTTATTTATTCATGTGGTTAACTAAGGCTACACAGTTGAATTGAATATAAAGCTATTTGTGGCAACATAACTACATCACTTCAAAAAGCTGCCTTCAGATAATTTGGAACTTTTTCTTCTGCTAAAGAGGCTACTGTGTATTTTCTCTTTATTTTTTGTGAAAATGACTCCTTGATGAGTGATCTTGACTTCCATTGTCTTGAATCTGTGTAATCTTAACTGCAGAAGCTGGAAATATATTGTTTTCCTGGAGTTTAGCTTTCTCATTTTCAGTTGTGATTATTGACCTACCTAACTACCTACCACTTCTATTGCCTGGTTACAGGGCAGAGACAAAACTCCCACAATTGTCAAAATACCACCGTAGGATTTATATTCAGATGGTTTCTTTCTATTTCATACCTTTCACTTGGAGTTGTATGGTGAAAACATTCTCAGGAAAATATTAAGATTCTTTTAGGTTTTGTGGGGGGTTTTTTGGTAATGATACTGCAGTTTGGGTCAAAGCTCTGAGCTATTTTATATCAGTTGTTTGCATAAATAACTTTAAAGGGCTCATAAAAAGAAGGAAAGAAAAAAAAAGAAATACATCCAACAATATAACTAGAGCATGTTGCATATAGAATTCAGTTGACCCTGTTGTGAGAGGAAGACTAAAATTACACTCTTTTCAAATGCTTTAATACAATTGAAAATATTCATACTAAAGCTGTGCCTTCGATCATAAATTATGTCCCAACATCTATTACTAGATGTTTTTATCCAAATAACTAATACTTTGAGTAGTATTTTACATGACAGTAGTATTTAAGAAGTCTTTTTTTAAAGAATTAAAGGACTTTCTTACTGTGTCAGTTTTGTTAAAACTCACATTTTTATATGGACTTTCTCTAAAATTGAGTTCCATATGTTATTTCTGTGAAATTGCTCTTTCTGATGCTTACTTGTGTGCTTTAATATAATTTTTTTCTATTTTTCCTCTTCTTTAACTCAAGTATGTGAGGTAACAGGAATGTTTTCTTGAGAGACTTTGGAAAGTTGAAGTTTGCCAGATGTTCTGTGCTAACCTAGAAGTGTGCATTCTCTGGGTATCAGGACTGTGTGAAATTCTTTCCTGTTACTTTGACAGAATGAATGTTTGCTTTTGGGTCATTTTGGTGTCGTTCTTCTACTCTGATCAGAGCTTGTCTTTTATTCTGTATTTAAATGATATTACGGCATCCAGAAAATCTGGCAAAGAAAATGATATTTTGATGACATTTTTCACAGGGCTCAACTAGAATGAATTATTACATTTTAACCACGGCCCTAGTAAACAGCTTCTTTATTTCCTGTGAAAGGATACAATATTTCTTTGTCCAAGAAGTTGCCTGAGTATATGTATTGTTGAATTGCTAAAAAGCTGCTTTTCTCTAAACTTTAGCTGAGACACAATGGGATTTTCTAAGCATATACTACTTCCGTGTGACTCAATATTTTATGATTATAAGGATGGATTCAAATTCCAATTTTGCACCAAATATTTTCCATCTTAAATGGAGGAATTTCGTACAATAGTCCTAGTTCCTTTTACAGAGTAATCATTTCTATGTAACTTCCACTTATCCATCAAATGATCTGCTTTTAGATTTAGATTTTATGTTCCTACTGTAATCTTTGACCCTCCTCCCCCAGCTGTGGTTGGTATGGTTGGGCCAGCCTAAGGGGACTTTTTTCTAGGTTCACAAACATCAGTCTGCTTTATTAAATAGGTATGTTTATTGATCTGTGTTTCTAAAATAGGTTGGGTTATTTTTGTCGTCCAAGAAGAGGGGAATGCTTTTTGTTTAAATCACAGATCCCTAGGTGCTGGTGATGTAAATTAATGAACAATCACATATTATCCAATTTGCTTTTGTTAAGAAGCAAAATGAAGTATTTTTCCTAAACCCATTTCTGAAGTTGTCTTTGACATTATACTCTATATCAGTTGCTGTTGATACATGTTTTAAAAGGAAGAGGGATGTAGAACGGAGCCAACTTCCTGATGGAGCCTTGGGGAAGGTCATGTTTTGCCGTGACCTGGGCATCATTCTTGAATGTTGTTATTATTGGTAGAGGGTGCCCTCAGGCTGCCACTCTTCCTCTTCCCAGAAGTGCTCTGTGGCTGGCTTTCCAGCTCATCTTCTTTAGAACCAGGACTCCCAGGCTTTGGTTTGTGGGCTTGATGATGAGTTCTGACATCCATAACCTCGTACATGTGGTGAAGACTACTGTCTCACCTTCCTTTGACTACGTAGCATTATTAGGTGTAGTGGCCCAATTCTATTTTAATATGAGAATGATAAAGTCTCATAGAAATTGCAAACTTAGAGCTTTAAGCAATTAGGACAAATTTTTATGTTTCAGCATAAAAGTGACTTGTGTTTTTTTTGTCACTTAAAATGCTTTACACATTTTTCTTTTTATTTCTGTGGAATCTGTGTTCCTGTTTAAGCAGTCTTAGCTATAGATAACTTCAAGGACAACACTTGGATGTCAAGTAGAATCTTTATTTCAGGTAAGTATTTATGCCAGTATACTTTAGACTTGACTATGTGGTTTATTTTGAGCATTAAAGAAAATGATCTGTTTTCCAACACCTGCATAACAATTGGCCTGCATCCTCTTGAGAAATGTTGTTTAATAAACACTGTAGCCTTACTGTCGGGAGGCTGTTGCCAAATGCTGTCAATTAAGCAAAAAAAAAAAAAAAAAGTTGTTTTTTTTTTTTTTACAGGTTTGTGAAACAGATCAACTCTTCTCCTTGTAATGGCATCTTAGCTTGAAATCCAGGAAGTAATGGTGTATGGTGTCCATATCCATGATTTCCTGAATTGGAGAAAAAGTGTGGAAAGCATCTGGGGAAAAGGAGGCTCTTTACCAGCTTGTTTCCTGTAAGCTCAATTGGAAGACCTTGTCTGTGCAAATAGATTTCAAAATAGAGCCTGCCCTTTGACTGTCTCCATAATTACATGGCTTGCTCTGTATTTTATTTGGCAGCCAGAGCAGTTAACCCCTGGAAGGAAGGGGCCGATGGCATGTCCAGCTTAGCTCCCCAGACATGTCCATGGGAATGAATAAAGCACTGTTTGGCGAAGCCCATAGCTGAAAACACACCAGAACTCAACTGAAACTTTTAAAAAACAAGTTTAATAATGTTTGTTGTGGTCGGTTTAAAAACTTACTTTGTCCTTATTGTGTACATTGTAGAGCGGTATTAATTGTTTAAAAAATTGGGAGTTGGGGGAGTTCCTTGTTGCTTTGATGTAATCAACATCTGTCAACGGAATGAATTTGCTTTTGTTTAGTTCCAAGGGCCCTTGTCCTTAAGCTTTGCCCAATCAGTATCTGCTTCAGCCTGGGGCATTGCCCTAACTGTTTCAGGTTTTCTTTCCTTCTTCTTCTGCTTCTTCAACAGATGCACAGGTTATTTCGTGTGAAATATGAGCTTCTCTTCTGCTTTATAGTCTCCTTGAAATGGGAAGGAACTTTCAATCTTTCTCATTTGCTTTTGAAACAGGTACCTCTTAGTACCAGATTTTAAAAATCAGTGGGAGTTACAGCAAGTGAGGCAGACTGTTTAATTTTCCTTTCATGACATTTGTGCAAGTTATCAAACCTATCAAGTGGACAGTCAATGTTTTAGGTCAGGAAATACGAGACATGGCTGCATTCGCAGTGCTGTAAGAGCCTGTGCTCCTACCCTGGGTAATTGGTTGGAGTTCATGAAGTATGATCTTTCTGTGGTTCTAAATCAGCATCTTGAAAATGTATTTCTGTGGTACAGTCCCTCCTGAGCCTACTGTAGGAAGCAATATTTCTAAACAGTTAAAAACATCTCAGGTTATTGTCACAAAGTTGCTTTTTTTAACATTAATGTATTATTTTGGCAAATTATTTGATTTAAAATTAAAATCATCAATGAGTGTAAGAGCCATATTTGAAAATGAATTAGCAAAACGTTGTTTTCTCTCTTAGTAATCATAAATCATTTAAATCTGGCAGGCATTCCCCCCTTCATCCAAAATAATTGCCTCCATTTGTAAAATCAATTAGATGTTGATATGCTATAAATAATAGTTTTGTTACTAGCTTTTGGCATTTGCTGATCATTATGAAAAAATACATTCAGCAAGACATTTTACAGGGTGTCTTTTAAATTACATATTATCTCTGGTTGACATTGTTGGCTAATGTAAAGTGATACAGGCTACTTTATCGTGTTGTTTTCTACTCAGATACTTGAAGCCTCTGATGTATAACATAACTGAGGATTGATGGCACTCTGCAGGGGGAAAGTGCTTCCCCAGAAACGTACAATGAAACATAGAGGTGTTGGTAGCCCACACTTGAGTACAAATGTACTTTGTTCAGTTTTACAACTGCTGAAGATAATAAGCATTTTAAATGCCTCTTTGAAAGTTCATTCAGAGCTCTCCCTTAAAAATACTTGTTGACCAAAAGAAAACTTGCATTTCCAAGGGTAAAATCAGCTTAATTAAGGGTCATTAGTAGAGGTGCACATAAAAACCCAGGGCTCAGTGGGTGAAATGGAAGCGTTTCATTATGTAGTATAGAATGCACGCGCAGATAACAATTAAAATGGACCCTGAGTAAGAGGCCAGTGAATATAGGGCATGTCGTGTGCAGCAATATTATTTATTTTAAATGCATTCCTCCCCCATCATACTTGGATTCTGTAGTCCCACCTTTCAGGCTTCATCTGTGAAGGGAAATAAAATGCAGCTTTTTGAAGTTGATGTACCCTGGATTTACATTGGAAATACAAATTTAGAATATTAAAAATGTGCTGCAGGATCCAAAGGACATATAGCAATTTCAAAAGACATTCAGGCCGCACCGTGTGCTCCTCTGTGGAAGGAAAGAAACAGTTGCCTATAATTTTCGACGTTCAGCTCCAACTAGGAGCTGATAGAATGTTTATAACACTGAAAATAAATTCTTATTATTACCTGTGATAACAGTAAATATTCTAAGTATTTGTAACAAATAACATATAGATTTACTGCCTGTGGAAACCCTGTACAGAGTTTCTGTTACATAACTGACAGGAACGACACCCACTGTGATTATGACTTTTAAGATCAAATTAGTCCAAAGCAGCTCCTTGCTGATCTGGGACTCTCCTCTTCTGAGGTTTCTGATGATTTCCTACTGGTGTCTCCTAAACTTCAGATTAGTCAACTTAACCCTTGCTTCCTAAAAACAGCTTTAACAAAAGAGGGTTTGCTGTGGTTCCTGGGTGAATGATGGTGCCAAGACTGAGGGGCCAGTCCTCAGGCTGATGGAAACCTGGCTGGCATCCCTGCCTCTGATGATGGACGTGGTGCATCAGATTCGTTGTAACACTGACAGTAGCAAGTTGGAAGCTAGATGTGGTTATAAGGAGGCATCAGCAGTTCTTCTCTTTAATTATTTTTTTGAATTGGGATATAACTGTTGTGTAACCTATGTATTCGTTTTGGATGTACAAAGCAGTGCTTTTATAAAGAAAGGAAATATATAGGAAATTCAAGCCTTTTCTAGAATGATCTATAGCAGATACTGTAGTTTATGACCCTGAATATAATTGGGATGGGGGATTTTAATTTTGTTCCCTCTACATGTAGAAAATTTGTTGATTGCTATTTATTAATTACACTATGATAAGCAAAGTCGAGGATCTCCCCGCTCCCCATTTTTTTGCCATGTTAATTGGAGAGCTATTATCCTCTAAAGGCACATATTGATGTAAGACCATTTCTTCATTTCACCTGTGAAAACACTAAATTGTTTTTTTTTTTCCTGGTTTGTAATGAATAGTTAGTGGAATAAACACGGTATGGTACCTTATTATCCTGTTACTTTGTGACAGCATTTGTAGGGTGTCATTTATCGGATTGAAAGAAAAGATTTTGCTTCCAGTAAAAAAGTATCTTATGAAAGTAGAGTTGCTGAGTACACTGCAAAACCATAATTGTCAACAGATTGGATATGTTCAAGCTGTGTTCCCAATGTTTAAGTCATATGTGGGGGTGCTTGCCTCTTTTTGGCAGCGAGCCCATTACTTAGCAGAACAGGTACGTTGGCAACACTGTTCATTCTAGATGAGAATGTCTCAGAAGCCTCCTTCAGATATCCTAGTAGAGGCCTGATGACTTCATGCGTTGAGTTTAAGTTCATAGGGAAGGTTCCCCCTGTGATGACTGTGTACTTGAACTCGGTAATACTGATAAAGATGACCTCTCTTTCATGTTATCAGCTGCATTGCAAAAAATCTTCATGAGTCCTAAAATTGATCCAACTCTACATCGTCCCATTGCCTGGGACATAGCGTGACAGTCAGAAGCTGCTGAATGAAGGCACAGATGTCAGAGCTGAAAGAGGCCTCAAAGATTATGAAGTTCACTCCCTGATTTTACTAAGCCTTCTGTAGCAGTGGGTATTGTCTGTGAAGTGCTCAGCACAGAGCCTGGCCCCAGTAAGCTCTCAGCCAGTGTTCACTGCTGTGACTGCTCGAGGTCACAGTTAGCTCCTGCAGGATCAGGAGCAGAACCTCTAGCTCCAATGCAGTGTCACTCAGGCCCATTTTTCATCAGGAATATCACCATCTGATATAATCAAATGTGTGTGTTTGTTTGCTTCTTGTCTGTGTCCCACCATGGAATATGAGCTCCATGAGGCAGGGTTTTTGTCACCTGGTTCACCTTGTGTCCAAAGCATGGCATATAGGAGGAGCTCAGTAACTAATTGTCAAATAAAAGAATAAATAAATTTTGAGGCCCACAGGTAAACATGTTGAATATTGAGAAGGGAAGGGAAAAGACACATTAACATTTATGGAGCACCTACTTTTTTTTTTTTTTTTTGGCTGCACCATGTAGCTGCCAGGCCATAGCAGTGAAAGCCTGGAATCCTAACCACTAGGCCACCTGGGAACTCCCCCATGGAGAGCCTACTCTTTAAAGATGGTGTAGGGATACATATTATGTCAGCTAATGCTTACAACAGCCTCCTGGTGAGGAAAACACTACAATTCCCATGTAATGGTGAAGAAAGTGGGGCTCAGAACTTTTGGTAACTCAGATGTCTGACTTTCAAAGCTGGTGTTATTTTCGCTACACAGTGTCTCCCAGTTAGATCAGTTCTAAGACTTTTCATGAAAAATACCTTCATTCTGAATGTTGGCTGGTCCCATGATGTTTATTTTTTTCATGATTTAAAAAAAAACTTTCTTTGAATTTGAATCCCTGAAAAAAACACATTCTACAGCCAGGCATGCCAGCTACTAGTGCCTGTGCACACTGTTGAAAGGCAGCTTGGAGCGGCGACACAGCCTTGGATTTGGACTTCGAGGGCTCTAGCCGGGGCCACCAGAGGTGGGAGCCTTTGTTCCTCACCCATAAAATAGTGACATCAACAGCTACCTGCCTCCCTAACAGCGTTGGTAAGAGTTAATATGTGTGAAGCAGCTAGCACTGTGCTTAATTAAAGACACTGGCCATTGAGTGTTAACCAGTATTATTATCTCTATTTCTATTAGTGCTATCATTATTAATAGTCATCATAATATATGCTTTTCTCAGAAGGGAAACACTTGAGAGTTTGTCTTTGGTCCACCTAGGGATGCAGTTAGGGAACCCAGAATCATGGATTGATTCCACCTGAGCCTTTCCTTGGCTTTAACTGGGGCCCAGATTTTCCATCCTGTGTCTGCAAACTGCCCAACCCAGCCTCTGCATCATGTATTTGGTCAGCAAAGGGAGTTTGGCTTGAGTGAGAGGATGGATTAGGTCAACCCATCACCACTTGAAAAAAAGCAGTAATAATAGTAGCAACTTTTAATAGTTTTATGAAGCTTTTTACATTTTCAGAGTGTTTTCCTTGTGTGTTGTTAGTTCATCTTTTTCTCACATGTGGGAGAGTAATATAGTTTATGAAGGCAACTGGACCTGCTTTCCCTCAGCTTTGGCACTCTGGGGGAGTTACTTACCTTTGTGTGCTTCTATATCTTCAACTGTGGAATGGGGTAATAACAGTTCACAAGTTACAGGGTTCTCACGGATATTAATATTAATATGTACAGGGCCTAGCATAGTAATTGATGCATAAGTTCTCAGTATTAGAAGCTACAGTGAAGCCCATGGTTTCTTTCTCATTTTACTGTTTAAGTATTCTTGAAGGAGCTACCATTTTTTTGAGCAGCTACTAAATGCAAGGCACTTTCACATACGTATTCCAATTAATTCGCACTTGAGACTCAAAACAAGACACTTGGTCAGGGCCACACAGCTAGTAAGTAGTAGAGCTGAGACAAAAGTCCAGGCTTCTGCTTTCCAGCCATCTGCTTTTGCTAGGAAACTACCTTGCCCCTCACAGACAGCTAACATCCTGGGGCTGGTGGTGGTGTCTTTAGGGAAATATTGTACTTTACAAGCTTTAGGGAATATGTACCTGCCTCTATCAAGCTTTTTTTTTTTTAAAGAAGTGATATTACTGGCAGCATTTTGTCTGGTATTTGGAATTGTTTAAAATAATACCGAAAACACCTCTTTACATTTGATTCAACAATATTACATTCAGCTTTCTGGAAGAACATAATTGAGTGAAACGTATGACACTGAATCAGTGCCCGTTGGGGTTTGTTTGCATCTGTGCCTTTTTCCAATTCACTTAGAGCTCTTGAGTTTTGGGGCCAATACTCACCTGTAATTTATGTTTCCATTATGTTTCACAGCTGAAAGATTACTCTAGGCCAGTAGTTCTCAAACTTTAGTGTGCGTGAGAATCACCCTGGGAGAGGGATTGTGAAAACACAGATTGCTGACCACGTCCCAGAGTTTGAGTCAGTAAGTTGAGGAGGGGCCCAAGAATTTACATCTTTTCCCCATGTGACACTAATATGCTGGTCTGGGTACCACAATTTGAGAACCAGTGCGCTAGACCAGCAGTCGACAAACTTCCTTCTCAAAGAGGCAGGTAGTAAATATTTTAGGCTTTGTGAGCCATATGTTCTCTGTCACAACTATCCAGCTTTGCCACTGCCGCTCAGAAGCATCAGTGGCTAATTGTAAGTGAATGAGTGTAGCTATGTTCCAATAAACCTTTACTTATGGGCACTGAAATTTGAATTTTGTATAATTTCACGTTACAAAATATGATTTTTCTTATGATTTTTTTCAACCATTTATAAATATAAAAATCATTTTTAGGCTGTGGGTTGTATAAAAACAGGCAGCAGGCCAGATTTGCCCTTTGGGCTATAGTTTGCCAATCCCTGACATGTAATTATGGCATGTTGGGGATTTTTAAAACTATTGTTTTAATTATAAAAGTAATGCAAGTGAATATTTTTAAAAGTCTATCAGTATAGAAGAAAGTAGGATGAATCAGGAAGTCTTCCTCCCCACCCCAGCCCCAATCAGATGCCCCAGAAATAACCACTATTGATGAATATCAATTTTCAGAATTTTTATAGGCATATACAAGCTTATATAAATATATAAGCTCTTTTTACATTAATGAGGTTTTAATACGTAGTGCTCAGCATTTGCTATTTTCCTAACAATATATTGTGACCTCTTTCCATATCAATACATAGAGATCATTTAGCTTATTCTCTTCAATACCTATGTAGTTTTCTATCGTATAGATTTACCATAATATATGTAACCAGTCCCCTGCGGATGGACATTTGGATTCTTATTTTTTCCTACCACAAACAGTGCTATAGTTCATCTCCAAACATCCATCATTATATACAGTAGAGTCCTGGGAGGTGAACTGTTGAGTTAAAGGATGTGTGCATTTAAAATTTTGATAGCTATTTCCAAGTTCCTGTTGTGGGTACTTTAGGATCCTACATTAGTTTTCTTTCAGAGTTACACCCTACATTTTTGCTATTTAGTCTTTATCTGACTTGAGCATTCATTGCAGTGAATTTCAGTAAAATGCTTCACTGCACATGAACTTAACACAGAGTAGTAATCCTATCGAGGGCAAAAAGTGCAGCTGGCAATTTGTCCAGGATTCGTGAAAGGAAAACGGCTATAAAGGATATAAAGCCACCCAAACAGTGCCCTGAATCTAGGGTCATCCTGGACATGGCTGCGTTTAAGGTACCACAGCAGAAATTGCTCTTCTCATAGACCTGGTGTTTAGCAGATGTTTCTATAGGTGTGTTTCTCATTAGAATAGAGTTTTCCATTGTCAAACATTTATGTAAACATAGTATTTGGTAATAAATATGCTGTGCTCTTATTGTACTAGAACTCAGAATACCACTGATTTCCTTTCTATTTGGGGCTTTTTCTTTTTGAGCCAATAAAAGATTATAATAATGATTTAATAGACAACAATGCAACATCTTAAAATGTAGCACTAAGTAGTTTTTTTAACTTAAGATGTGTCTATTTCTGCTCCTAGGTTGTCATAGGATTTTCTCTTCACCACTCAATCATATCTACTTACACAAGCAGTCAAGCAGTCAACAAAGAAGAAATTTCTTTTTCCGGAGACAAAGAGAGATTTCACACAGGATAGTTTTGCCGGCTGCAGTTTCTTCAGCTCATCCAGTCCCTAAGGTACTGTATTGCCTATTATCTGCTGCTTTTTCCAGCCAATAAGCTATCCAGTGTTTTTGCACCTTTGATTTCTGAGCCATTTGAATCATAATTTTTAAACTTGGTCTGTGATTTAAAACTATGATTTGGGAAGTTTTAACATTTTGCAGTTCTATAATATTCATTTTTTTAAATAAAGCACTGAGCTTATAGCTGCTTAATTCATTTAGAATTTAAATTTTTATCATGAAATTTTCCATATGTATGTAGTTTCCTAACTTTTTTAAAGAAAAAAGGAATTGACTATACAATTGGAATCATTTAAGAAAGATTCCTTGAAACCAATACACTATATGGTTTTTCCTAAAGCTTGCTCTTGTCCTTTCTGTGTTACTAATGATGCTGTCTTTGAATCGTCCTTTAGAGTAAATTAAATAAAACATCTTGTCTCAGAGCATTCTTGATTTTTTTTTTCAGAGATTACAGCTGTGTGAAAGACAATCTATCCGTTTTTCCAAATGCAGTGTACAGGAAGTGTGGGGATCATTTAGGAAGAACGAGAATAGCGGAAAGAAATGTAGATTTGTCACAGAAATCACCTGCTTTCCCTCTTTTTCAGGCTTTTGTTTTTTTTTTTTCCAGTAAACCCATATTAAGTGTATCATACCCCCCTGAAGGTGAGTGGCCCATTTTTGTGACAAGGGCTGACAAGACAGGCCACCAGAGCTCAGACTATGTTTCTGGCATTTCCTTAGTAGAAAAGAAAAAAGAAAAGTCTCCAGAGAGGTGAATGTATTATTTTAGGGTTTCAGTGACAAGCCAGTAGCCCTTCTGCCTGTGGTTATAACTGGCCAGATCACAAAGAGAGAGGAGGCAGGGCTGTGGGAGACCGGGTGTGCTTTGTGGGCACTGGTGGTAAAGCTGTAGGAGAGAAGATGCTCACCCTGAGCTCGGCTGCGGCAGCCCAAGCAATGGTGTTACCTGTGTCAGAAAGGCCCATCTGAACACAAGAATAAGTGAAGGTCCTTAAATCCTGCATGATGCAGTTCACAAAACGCAGAGCCCTAAACTCAGCCCTTCCAGAGTTGCTGTGATGTCCATTACATAGTGTTATCTCCCTCAGCTTCCTGTCCCCAACTGCTGTGTGCCTTACTGGGTACTGTTCAACAAAACTTATGTAGCAGTTGCCATAAATAGTTTGTAAAGAGCTGTGCAAAACCTTGGGACTGAAAGGAGTTCTGTGTGTAAGATAGTATTTATTTTCTGAATACTGCCCATGGATTTAACTTAGTTGTGGAGAATGTTCTCCAAGGGTGATCAGAGTTGAACATTTTGAGTTTTGGAAGAGGAGGGGGTTTGTTTGTTTTTGACAAATGATGGAACTGTTCAAAGCATTTTTATGTACTTGAGAAAAAAGAAAGAAAGAGAAAGGAAAGAGAGCTGTTTTGTTTTGTCCTCTAGCTCCTTCTTAGTTTGGGTACAGTTGCAAAGTGTAAGAGAAGTGTATATGTGATAGGCATCCGTGAACTTGACAGTCAGCCTTTTACATACATTCATTGGGAGAGTGTGTTGTGAACTATCCTTTGCATAAATTTTATCATTGTGTCGAGGAGATGAAAGTGCTCTTAATTAACCATTGGGCAATTGGGAAGCTTGGCGCTATTTGTCATCAATGGCAATAGGCTTCGAACAGGGTTGGAGGAGGAAGAAAAGAAAACTCCTGTTTGTTTTGACCAGAAGTCTCCTTCAGCCCAGTGTGACTCAAAGCACAGTAAGGTTAACAGACCATCCAGAGGCAGCACTAACAGGCCATGTTAAGTTCAAAAGGGCAGGGGAAGGAACTGGGGGCAGCCTGGAGGGTGTGTTGTGCTGGCTTCGGAGGTCGGTGCTCCGGCAGGAAGGGCAGAGCTCCATGAAGCAGGAGGCTGTGTCCGAGAAAATGATCCCATTGTCGTGCGCTGGGTTCTGAGCTTCATTTTCAATCCTTTTTCCTCAAGCACATAAAGAAGCCAGACTATGTGACGACAGGCATTGTACCCGACTGGGGAGACAGCATAGAAGTGAAGAATGAAGATCAGATTCAAGGGCTTCGTCAGGCTTGTCAGCTGGCCCGTCACGTCCTCCTTCTGGCCGGGAAGAGTTTAAAGGTGGTGTCTCACCAAGCCTCAGAAGACTTACATAAGGGGCAACAAACCCTCCTCCCCATTTTTCCCTTTCCCTTTAACTCTTCTTTTGTACACATCTAATTTGTTAAAAATCAAGCAGAGCCTTAGGATGGAGGAAAGGGATTGTATTATTTTCTGTGTTTATTTAAGAGAGAATTTAAAATCCAAATTCAATGTTAAGTAGCAGAATTCTGGAGATACTTTGAGCTCAGTCAGCCTATCCAAGTTGATCCATGGCAGACAGCTTTGACTTTTGCCCTCTTACTCCTGCTTGTAGTTTCTGCTTTTATTCCCCACATTATTTCCATGTACCTGGAGAGTTGCTTTGCCTTATCTTTTGTCTCCTATTTTCTTGCATTGGCTCTGCAAAGAAAGATCAGACCAGATACACTAAGCTACATGTAATTCAGCAATGTAATTATGTGCCACTATCTTACTACAAGATTTAGGTCTTTCAGAATAATCTGAAACTGAATCTGAGTCCTGCTGTGTAAGAATCATAAAAGAAAACACTGGCCTATAGTTTCCAAAAGGTGGGCAGAATTTAGGAAGTGAGACTCAAAGATGAAATACTTAGTATATCATTTGTGTAACAGACTTGTTATAGCAACACAACTAACCATAATGTGAATGTAAAATAACATAAAGAAATCTATTGAAGAAGTAGTTAAGTTTTAATAAAAGATTTTGTTTTAGAATTTTACTCATAATGTATAAGTTTATGGAGATCGTCTTCATGTGCCCACAAAACTTGATTTTAGTTTTCTCTTAGCTTGGGAGCAATTGAATACCTTCTAGTAAAAGAAAAATATTTTCTAAAAACACTTTATTTAGGCATGAAAGAAATCAAGATTAGTGAACCTAAATCTCTACAAACTGGATCAGACTTAGTTTTTTAAATGATGATCCGTGACCTCCATGCCATTACTGCAAAACCCATGTACTGTTTTGCGGAGATAAAAAGGTGTGGGTTGACCTACTTTTCAAGCTTTGTCATCTAAACTAAAGATCCTTTTGAGAATTTATATGCTTCAGTCAGCCCGGGACACTAACCATTGAGGAAGAGGAAGGAATGTTCTCAAAATATATTTTTTAAATCTTTAGGCTAAAAAGAGTCATGTCATTTAATGACTCACAAATGACTGAAAGGATCTTAGAGCTTAAAATGTACATTTCCTAATAGTCCATAATACTATCATATACTCTAATGATTGTCAGAAAGGCACAATAGGATTTTAAGGTTAATCATAATTAATTAAAATGTTGTACCACAAGTTTATCGCAGTAAATTTATACAGTCTCATCTGAAAGTGCTGTAGCTATAGGCATACTCAGTAAATACAGGAAATGTCTTCAACTGTCGCTCCACAATTTCTTTATTTAATATTTTAGGTTGACATGACAACTGAAGAGATAGATGCTCTTGTTCATCAGGAAATCATCAGTCATGATGCCTATCCCTCACCTCTAGGCTATGGAGGTTTTCCGAAATCTGTTTGTACCTCTGTAAACAACGTGCTTTGTCATGGTATTCCTGACAGGTATTCATTGCTTAATAACATATTGTTCCTTTGGAAACTAAAACATGAAACTAAGATCTGTAACATATGTTGAAAGACACTGTAGTTTAATTGAACCCCACCTGCAAACTTTTGAAGCTGATTATGGTAAAGCAACAATTTTGAAGTATTTTGGTTCTAAATGGACATAATACACCATTTAATGTTTGTTAAAGCAACATGTAATACAAAAGAGCGGTTGTGCGTTAAATATTTCTTTTAGCATCTTAGATTTTTAACCATCTGCTATTGCTTTGGCTCTTTGCAAAATTAAGGTAACTAGTAAGTATATTTTGTTGAGAATAGTAGATTTTTAAACAGTGGCGATACATGTTCATTTAGGTATTTCTAGTAAAAATTGATATGACTAACATAAATTAAAGATTATATATAGTTATTCCATTCATTGCTTCTCCACTCTGAATTATCATTGCAACTCATTGGGCTTGTGATAGTAGTCATTAGATATTTATTTTTGTATTCCTTTTATTGGGATCTGTCTATCACCATTTTCTTTTCCGGTTTATGTTTCAGTCGACCTCTTCAGGATGGAGATATTATCAACATTGATGTCACGGTGAGTAACTCATATAAAAAATAGTCTTTGATCAACTTCAGAATTGCTGGTAGCAACAGGAAGAAGAGTGGATTGAAAATGTGAACTGCACCGATGGAAGTGCTGTTTACTTCTAGACCCAGACGCAAGCAGCTGGTTTCCTTTTTTGTCTTTAACTCTGTGTTTATTCCAAGTAAACCCAGGCCTGACTTGAATTTAGGGCTGGAATCAGATGCACTGAGATCAATGTTGGCCTAAGTGAAATGTCAGCCCAATCCTGCTATGTGTCATGTTTTTGAGAAGGTGTAATTGTTATTGATCCACTGTGTGGTTAATGCAGAGCCCACAGCACTGGGCAGCTGCTGAAGCTAGATATGTATGAGATGAGCTAACGCGAAGAAAGCCAGCATTTTTCCTTCACTCTGCCAAGATTGATCTTCCTCTTCCTGCTGATTTTGAGTGGGGCCTGTCATTATCTTACTCTGTCATTAGGGGCTACATTGGCCTGTGTGTGTCAGTCTATTTGGACAGCAACTCTTTCGCTAGCAGTGTTCCTTAGATTTATTAAAATCCCTGAAGGTAACGTTGTGTTCCATTTCTGGTATAGAGAGCCTTGAACTCAAAGTGTACAAGCAGAGTGCTTTTCTCTCTGAACTTAAGTTTTCACCAAATGGTTAACAGCCTTTCTTTCAAATAACAGCCCCGAGTAATTTAACACAGGAACTTCAAACTGTACAAGCTCTAAGCTTTTCTAATTTTCTTAGCCTTTCGCTATTCTCAGACTTGGGTTATTTGTGCTTTGGCAGTTTGTTTTACTAAAAAAATTTGTAATGGTACCTTTCAATTATGGAGACTGTCAATAAATTCTGTACATCTGGTGAGTAATAAATACATTTTAAATAAATAAATAATAAATTAAACATCTGATGAGAACTAGTTGAGATAGTCAGCATTCAAGGAGTACAGTTTCTATTAACAAGGAAATATTTTTAATAATAATGATTTCATATCCAGACCACGAACCTTAGGTGGGAGCGGGAATGTGGTAGAGATTGGCATCCAGTAGTTTAGTTGTCTGATTTTTAGTTTAACTTAATTCAGCCTTTTTTCTTCATATCAATTTGTCTTAGGATGTAGCCAAATATTCTTTTATTGCTGATACTCTCTCCTATATCTTTTTGTCCTACCTAGAATACTTGAGCATTTGCTCTACATGTATGGTTGCTGTCTTCCCAACTCAGAATATGTAGAAGGAGGTATTTTATGACGTGTACCTGAAAGGAAGCATTTTTCATGAAGCTCTTTTCTTTGGAATTGTACTTGGTTTGGGGGTTTTCCATTTATTTTTAATTTTTTTAATTTTTTTTTTTGCTACTCAATGAAAACTTTATTTTTTTATTTTAAAAAAATTTACTGAAGTAGAGTTGATTTACAATGTTGTGTTAATTTCTGCTGTGCAGTAAAGTGATTCAGATATATATACATATGTGTGTATATGTACACCTTTTTTCTTTGATTTTGGGACCTTTTTTTTAAGCTCTTTAGTGGAGTATAATTGCTTTATACTGCTGTGCCAATTTCTGCTGTACAACAGTGTATCAACTGTATGTATACATATATCCCCATATCCCCTCCCTCCCCTGACTCCTTCCCATCCTCCCTATCCCACTCTGGGGTTTTCCATTTATGATCTCACCTAATCACACCCTAACAAAATGTTGCTGCTTTGAATGAAAGTAGCATATTCTTCCCTCCTGTTTCCAGTGTGTCCAAAGAGAATAGTCTATGCCTTTTCTAAGTTTCCTGAAGACTCTCAATAAACAATTCCATTTTTATATTAAAATGGTCAAAGTGAAATATTTTCAAGTGTCTAGAAATGTGAAGCAACTAAGGAAACATACGGGTCAGTATATTAAATTATATTTCTTATGAAATATTTTATGAAGTGAAAGAGTCCATCATTAGATCCTATACTTTTATCAGAAAATACTCATTGCATTTTGTAATTGTTTACATTAGTATATATGACAGGAAAATAGACTTCTTTCCCCCTTGAAAGTTGAATGCTTAAAACAATGTGATACCCATATTAGTTGCTCAATAAATATTTGTTAAATAAATGAAGTATAAAACAAGAATAGTTTGTGGGTAAAAACAGTAATTATAGATAACTGCCACAGACTTCTGAGAGTATTATTTCCATATATATTGAATCTTTCAAGTAGTCATTTTGCAGGCTAGCAAAAAGTAACATGAAAAGGCAAATAAAGGTTTTTTTGAAATACATTTTTACTTACATAGCAACTATACAAACATTCAGAGTTACAATTTTGTTTTAATAATTGTTATATGCTTGTGTATAAAATCAAAACTTGTACTCTCTTGGATTACAAATGTGGATAAATGTGTAAAACACTGTTTTATTGCAAGGTAATTAAGGTAATTTGATGTAGTAGCAAAGACACTTGATTAGAAGCCAATAATCCATCCTAGTAAGCTGGATCTGCCTCTGTATTCTGCCACTCACCTTAGACAACTTACTTGTCTGCACCTCAGTTTCCTGACTTATAAAGTGAAGATAAAAGAAAAACTTCTCCTGCCTTCCTCACAGAGTATACAAGAGTATGGTTTCATGCAGAAGAGTGTACAGATTAATTCATTATTAAAACAGAAAGCTCAGATAAATATCTTTTTTATTATAGTTTCTGCTTTCTACTTCATGAGAAAGAAAAATGTGAAAAATGATTACACAGGACAAATTTATGCAAAATAGCAAATTCCATGCTATATCAAAGGATCAATATTCAACCAGTCTCCTCTGCCTTCTATATTTATTACAGTGTTTAGTAATTATTGATTCTTATAATGAATCTGGTGTCTTTCAAGATCCTTCTTCAAGGGCCTTCTGAGTCATTGAAGACGGATAAAATGCTGTTTTCTGTAATTTTAATCTTAAGCCTGTTTTGTTTATTTCTGATTCTTTAAAAATCCGTGTATAGTGTTTTCTGTCAACTTTCTGCTATCTGGAACATTTAAGATTTCACTTCCAGACAGGATTTTTCTATAACATATTTCATTCCGATATTGAGCCACTTCAGTTCTTGGAAATGAATTCTCCTTCTGTCTCTTCTAACACTGACGTGTCTATCTTATTTCTTCTGGCCACTGTCTGTCACTTCCAAGTGTAGGACTGGTAAATAAACGAGAAGTATCTTTATGACACTGAAGAAGCTTTTCACTGTGTTAAACATACCTGGATTCTCTAAACCTATTGTGGAATTGTGGGTCGATGTCTTTGGTCACTATTTTTGCTCATATAATTTTGTCTCAGAAGTAAAATGAGGGCTGAGAATGTTAAAGAACATTGCTAATCATAATGCTGAAAGAGCCATACTAGTCACGAGTTTATTTTAAAATTTTGCAATATCATTGCATGTTTTCCTCTTCATAATTTCTGTAAGGCTGTTTCTTCTTTTTTTGTAGGGAAACTTGACAGTAACTCTGAAAGGGTGAAACACATGACTCTTCTAAATACGCAAATGCATGCAATGTAGACTTTAGGAGAGTAGATTTTTAAACAAGGACGTATTTTTCAATTTCTGCCTGCGTTTAGGTTTACTACAATGGCTACCATGGAGACACCTCTGAAACATTTTTGGTGGGCAATGTGGATGAATGTGGTAAAAAGTTAGTGGAGGTTGCCAGGAGGTGTAGAGATGAAGCAATTGCTGCTTGCAGAGCGGGGGCTCCCTTCTCTGTAATTGGAAACACAATCAGGTAAGCCTTACACTGACAAGTAAAGGGAGGGTTGGCAAATGGTACAAAGGTTATTGGTGGCTTGGTACAAAGTTGATGACATGTTTCATGATTCAGAGCCATCATTTCAGTCTGATATCAGTATGTGAACTGCCAGGCTGCAGTGTTGTTCCTTGAGTTAAAAAAATAATAAGATTTAAAAAAAATGGACTATATCAGGTCAGCAAAAAACTTATAAGAGGCAGCTAAAACTGCTTTAGTTTTAGCTTGACGTGTTGGTCTGTAGTGTCCCTATATTCAAAATCACGCCAAACATGGAAGAGTAACTAAGAAGGGGTAAGCATCCCAACTCTTGGGTAATGAGACCGGAGAAAAGCTAGATTTTATAAAGGCGTGAAGTGGAACGTATTTCTGTGGTAGATAAAAAGCATTAGCTCAAGCAAGCCTTACCTTTCAAATTAGTGGATTAGCAAACAGCTTGAAAGGCTGATCGTCTGTCTTTTTTTTTTTTGGCTGGTTCATTTTTCCTGTAAACCGTTGTTTACTTTCCACACAGCCTTCTATGCTTGCTTTTTGAGAGTATGTATATTTTCTGAATTCAAGACTTTTCTTTGTAATCTGTTACCTACTTTAGATCTCTTTTTCCCCCATAACTGGTTTGAAGTAGACATTCAGAGTACGTGTTTTCATTTAAAAGTAGCATATTTTGTTCAAGATGATCACATCAGTACCTTTTAAAGTACTGTTCTCATTAATATGAACCATTCAATACTTCCCGTTTGTCTGAAGGATGGAAGGCTTAGTCACCTTGAAAAGATATTGCCTTTTTTCTTCGTAAGCCTTCAAATACTTTAAGAAAAAAGGCCGTGAAATATCAGTTACATGTATTTATGGCTTTAAAAATATTGTAACAGTGTCTGAATCAAACTTTAGTAAAATCTCTTCGGGTTATATCGGAGAAGCTTTTATTGAAGACTTTGAACAAAATTGTGTTTTTGACAGTTTTAAATTATAGGCTAACTAGCCTGGGAAAAAAGGATAGTGTCTCTCTGTTCTTTCATAGGAAATGTTGAATCAGACCCCTACTGGGAAAAGAAATTTAATGCATATCTCACTATCTTACTGTCCATGAATATAATAGAAATGAATTCAAAATGCAGTTTTATTTTTGCAAATGGGATGAGTCGATAGATGTACCTCATATTTTTGAACACCTAGGGTTCAACAAATTTACTGGTGGTGCTCTTGCATTTTAACAAAATTTATTCTTCAGTAGAAGGGGGCAGAGAACACTAGATTCTTATTCAGGCATTCTCTCGAGCTCTGCATTCATGGCTGTGTCTAAAGGGCATGTCAGCCTTTGATTCTCTCTGAGAGGTAATTATCCTTTTCCTGTCACGGAACAACAAATGATAGCTAACTACAGAGGCACATTTGCAGTAGTCACATTCATCAACTGCAGAAAAAAAAATTCAATTTAATTGTGCAACACAGCTGCACATGGGCCTTTGAGCATTTCTGTTGTTCTCCCTGTCTCGCTATTCCTCCCTCCAGATCTATTTTTTAAACTTTTTTTCTGGTTATTTTTTCCCCTTTTTTGTCTCTTCTTCCATTTTTACTCTCTGTACTTTCTTGTTAAAGTAATTTTCCTTTGTGGCTCTCATTCTTTTTTCCCCATTGAAGGCTATGAATGTAGAAAATTATCACAATTACTCATATAATTGAGCCTCTTTGTAGCAAGTGCAACTCCAGTAGCCTTTCTCCATCATGAAAATGGTTTCATTATAGGGTTTTTCATATTCTCTGACACCATCTACACAGAGGAACAGGCGTGCAGATGAGATGTACTAGGAACAGGCTAGATCAGTAAGGTCACAGTAGGAATAATTAGCTCTGCTATGGAAAGAGCATCTAGGCCTTTTACTGCTACATAAATGTACTGTCCGTGGCTTTTAGTCACAAAAAAACTTACTAACAAATGGAGCTCCCGCCTACTACTTTGAAAAAAAGATTTGTATCAACACTACAATTTTCCATCATTAAGACTAATAACACAGAGCCTAGTATACATCAAGGGGAATAAAAAGAAAAATCTCACATTCAAGTGGCGGCTGGGTGCTGACCTTTGTTCCCTTTTTTTGTGTACGACTTAACTCTTTACAAAAAAGAGCCACACGCCACACCAACATGCAGGTGAACTCCAGCTAGTACTAGCAAAGCATAGCATTCAGTCGGAAAATCTGATAAATCTCCATGCAGGATAATGCATTTCATTACATATTCACTACATTAATTCTAGCTACGTAAAAAAAAGAGAAGAAGAGGAAGAGTAAAATTGAAAGTGACATTGGATTTTAGCTATCTGGATGCAAAGGTCAGTTTTCGCAGAGGATGAATTTGCATGTACAAGCTCCTTTGAAAACCAGATCAATCCCAACAACTGCACTTACAGAACTATGTGAAAAATAACAGACAATGAACTTTTTCCTTTACCCTAATGCATTTCATTATTTAGATGGTTTATGTCTGCCACTGAGGAGGAAACTGGCCCCGATTCTAACAAATGTTTGTTCTGATGTGTTCAGGCAGTGTTTCTGGACATCGCCTTTTCTTATTCAGGCAAAATCCCAAGGGAGTAAATAAACAGTCCCCACCTTTAAGCCAAAAGTACTTGGAATCATTACAGACTGAAGGTTTACAAACATCTTTCAACTCAGCCTCGTTTATTTTAAGATATTCACCATCTTTTGCATAGCCTCCCTCTACTGATACACCATGAAAAGAACATTCAAGCGTCTTTCAGTAGTATTATGTCACCAAAAACCTGGTGATCTTTAGAGGAAATTTTGAAATTCTCTGACCTAAAGGATAGGATGATATTCTCAAAGAAATATTGGCTAAAAGAGTTTAATGAAAAGAGTTCTCTCTGTGCCCTTCTGCTTCGTGAGCGATGGCTAGTGATCTTTAGGTGACAGTGTTATTATACTCACTGTACCTCCATTTGCTTTAAAATATTTCTAAATCTGTACTTTTGTAATTATTTCTAGATGATACAAGCTGTACATATGAGGATATTGCGGATGTGTAGATTCATACATTACAAATATGTGACAGTTCAATCAAAAATAACTTATGCTTGTAAATGTCATGATGAAAGTATCAATGAATGGTTTTTAATGTTTAATTCATAAGTATATGTTTTGATATTAATTTAGAAGAATATAAAGCAGATTTTAAAAAATAATCTCTTTCTATTAGATTATGCACATTTAAACAATAAGTGGCTCAGGCAAAATAAGTCATTTTAATGTCATCTGTGATGGATTTTTCTTGACAGCTACTGTAAATTACAATTACACTGCTTCCCTCTGCACATGAAAGTAAGCATTGCAATAAATTATCTTTTATTTCAATCCATCATGTCTGCTTTTCAGAAACAGAAAACCTCAAATAAAAGTTCAGCACTATTGTAAGAAAAATACAGTAATTTGTGATCCAGTTTGAAACAAAAAAATGTACCACTCTTTTGGAAAACAGTTGCTGGCTTTCAAAAATATTACTAATTGTACTTAAACATTCCTGGTTATTAAAGGGAATCCTTGAATTTGTGCATTCCTGCATTTAAAGACTACTGCTTAAAATAAAAGTCTGGAAAGATTAAAATTCCATAACTTAGAAAATCAGGTGCCATTTGAGGTCCTTTAATTAGAGATGTTATCTTTTGGAAATCAGTGCTGTTTATAGGATTCATGAGAAAATGATAATAAAACAATTTTCATGTGCATTTTTATTTCTTTAGAAGAGTATGTACTTAAATATAGTACTCCTCTGCCCTCTTGGGGAATGTATTCTAAGTCATAAAATGTTGTTTAAAGGTATCAAGAATTTTAATTTATCTAGGCAAAACTTCAATTGAGGAAAACTATCAGGGAATTAAAAGGGAATTCAATTAAGAAAATGGTCACAAGATGAAATTCCTTAAGAGAAATTTCTCTTTCAACTCTGAACCGTACCTGAAACATAAACTGTAATAATACAGTATAATTTTCAAGTAGGTTCATAAACTCCTTTTATACATCTCCTTCCTCCTCTCCCCTCTTTCCCTCCCCAAATATTCCATCTGAAGGGCTTCAAATCATAGATGTGCTCAGGCTCATGTAAGTGAGCTGCTGCCTTGGAAAATTTTTAGTTAGAGAAAATCAGAACAGAAGAGCTAATACCAGGAGAGTTCTTTTCAGTGGATTTTAACAAAAAGAAGGCAGCTTTTATCTGTGAAATGTCCAAGGCAAGAAGACCCTCATGCTCAGAAATGGGTCATGACCCTCGATGGCTGGTGTTGGGGAGCAATTGTATACTTCTTGGGCACCCCTGCCCGCCCAGCAGTTTCCATTTTCCCCAACACACCAGTCAAGAGAAGCACACGTGCTCTACTTTCTGTGCCACAACTAGGGTTCCTAGCACTTGATTTCATGTTAGAGTGGAATTTGCTACTACAAAGTGCTTGGATTGCCTCCATAAGGTTAGATTTAAACCCTAGAGTCAGATAAATAATCTTGTGCTTCCCTTATATTCCAAAATAGAAGAAGAACAGTACACAGTAGAATAGTAGAAGGGGCATGCTTTTCAACAGTAATTAGAAACATTCATGAGATTTTATTCCATTCGGTCCCAGGAAGTATGTTTTAAAAAGCTAACTACCAATCCAAAAGGAAAATACCCTAAAAAGCAGACAGGAGTTTTTACTTAGTGCCTTAGAATCAAGCACTGAGATGGGTGCTCAACCACGGAACTGAGGGAAATTTGTCCTGCTCTTTTCCTCTTTCCACATGACTGTGAAATCCTCTGACCTTTGCATCTATGACACATACGTTCTATGATCCTCCTATAACCAGAAGTTCCAGCAGGATCCAGGCAGTAAATTGTCATACAATGCACTTAGATATCTTTAGCCACCTAGTAATTGCACAGCTTCTTTTATGAAGGGGAATGAGAGGTATGGGGTGGGGGGGGGGGATCCCAAGTGTTTTTTGAGTGAGCTTTCTTCCTTTCCTCTCATTGGAAATTAAAATGAAGATCGCCGTTGTAACACACATTTACGATGTAGCTGTGATGCCTGCCAATCAGAGCCTTAAAAAAAATAAAAAACTAGTTTGGTTTTTTTTTTAAGAAAAGAAAATAGAAGAACAGTTTATAATGAATCCTCTTAGAATTATTGAGGTTTGTTGGAACATAGATAACATAACTTACAGGTTTAGATAGAACCCTTTCTTGTAAAAAAAAAAAAAAATCTAGATCAGTATATCTTACTAAATAATCTCTCTTCCACCCTTTATCCACTCTCCATCCTGAGTGTCTATTCAGAAATTGTGTGGTACAATTAGAAACATCTTGGAAAAGTTGTTATACCTCCTGTCCAAAGTGCAAAGACATACAGAAATAACTATATTAACCATAAAGAATAACTTTAGAGATAAAAACATTCACTTACCATTCCTCTCCTCAACACATGCATAGCTCACCTATTTCTGCACTGCTACATGGAAATTAAATCTGAAGGAGAGGCTGCCCATCTGCTATTTATAGTGACATCCTGGCCTAAGTGAAGACATTTTACAGGTCTGGAGATGAAGGTTAAAAATATCTAGAGAAAAGTGTATTGACAGGAATGCTCACAGAGATGCTGGCTAAATGCCTTTGAGTTCATGTTAAACTAAACTGAAGAGCTGTTGGAAACTCTAGTTTGGGATCTAAGAACTTTGGTTTTGTTAAGAATTTAAACAGTGGTCCTGTAAATCCCAATCCATTATTATGGTTAGGGTGAAGGCACTTTACCCTTCATCCACATGAAAATATAGGTTGTTAATGATATGTATGTTCTTGCCTTTCTGGTACTCCCAGAAATGAACATGTTCACCTAATTTCAAAAACAATTTCTTAACCTTGTAGGTGAAGATTTTCGTGTTAGAGTCTAAGATTTCACTCACGTGGAATAGACAGACCTCAAAAGATTTGCCTGTGGAAGTAATTAATGAAGCATTAAGAATTAGGAATCACAATGCTAGCTTCTCTTCATCATCATAGCAATTAAAAAGCATTTTTATGAATTTTTTTAACGGTGAAGGTCTTGAGTAGAAATCCCAAATAATCACAACGTTTTGGAGTGTTTCAAGAATACTGACAAAGCAGGTGCGACCTGTTGTGTGAGTGTGTCTGTAAAATGTTTAATGTTCTGAAATAGACCAGAATAAGGGAATTCTAGAAGTAGGAAGTCACGTTTCAGATTGTAATTTCTTTGTTTGGTTCCCAAATCAGTGGTAATTTGCACAGTTTTTTTGTGAAACTCCATACAAATCAGGCATGTTTTTATGACCTGCATTTCCTGCACGTGTATCTTGGTTCTGTTGAGCTCTATACGTGTGCATGCACACTCATCATCTAAAAGTGGCCTTGTACTAAAGTAAATGAAGCAAACTACTGTGTTAGATACATACCTTTCTTCTTCATTTATCCAAAGGGAGTTGTTACAAGCTGTGACAAAGTTAAAAAATTTTTCCTGAGTAATGAAAACAAACTGTTACCATCTGACTCTAAATAGAACTGATTTTTTTTTCTTTTTCAGAGAATATTTTGAAGTGACTTTGTCTTATCTATGTATGCATTTCAAATGATCCAATTTAATATTTTGTTTGGTCGCTTTTAAAGCCAGATAACTCATCAGAATGGTTTGCAAGTCTGTCCACATTTTGTGGGACATGGGATAGGATCTTACTTTCATGGACATCCAGAAATTTGGCATCATGGTAAGAAGTGAGTTTGGGAACTGTTTATTGAATAGAATCAGGATAAAGCAGTTTTGCTCCGGAATCTCTTGCTGCAATTTTGAATCCACATTGTCATCCTTTCCTATGAGTGTGTGGGTGGGAATGAGGGTGGCGGGGAGGTCCTGCTTGATCGTAACCAGCACATTACTATGTTATTGAATTAGAGCCCAGCCGTTTCAATCCCAAAATAAGGTTTGTTTTGCTTTTTGTCTTCTCCTCAAGGGTGATAGCTGGAAGGCACAAGGGATATTTGTCTAGAAAAAGTTACTGAAAACAAAACACCACAGCATCAATGTCCCAGCAGCATGCACATATGACTGTTTTCTGTTTTTCTTTTCTACCCCCGTCTCTAACTGCTGACTGTTGTGGTTAAACTTCATTACATCCTACCCAGCGTTGACAGCTGATGTATTTAGCAGCGTGTATTCTTTAGTGATTTCTAGATTATACCCACCCTGTGTTCTTCCCACAGAATCTCCTGTTTTTCACTGCTTGGATGTGTACCCTACAGTGAGAAAGCAAGAGTGGGCCAGAAGGGGTGGGGGATTTGGGTTAGTGTAGGAAGAAGTTCTATGGAGTGCCTCCAAGAGGGGTGCATACTTGGACGCGGACCAAAGGAAAGTTGGTCCTGGGGCCTTGACCTGTGTGCTTGGGGTGGGAGCAGCCCCTGGAGGAACTACTGGCTGGAATCCATCCCCTGGAATATCCCTAGAGACTCAGCAGGTCAGAACTCCCTTTGGGCCAAAGAGCTCTACCCGAGGCAGCCCATTAAGAGGCCCAGGCTGGAGTGCAGAAAGGGCCTCTCAGGCGTGTGCCCACCCAGCACCAGCACCTGGAAATATTTCAAGTTACCCCTGTTCTTGCCTCCTACCAACCTGCCTTCCCTTTGTCTCCGTTCCCAAGATGTCTTTCTCTTTGGGTTGGAGATGGAGGGCAAGGTGCAAAACCCAGCGAAGCCAGGAGACCTCAGAGCAAGTGGCTAGGGGACAGTGGGCAAGGGAGAGCCCAACAGGTGTCTCAAGCACCCAGGGTGCCCCTGCTCAGCCTTGGTGCACCCTTTCTAGGGTCCCTGACCCCAAGCTCAGAAAATGCAAAGGCTGAGGCATAGGAGCTCTGTGCTTAATCCCTGGGTGGTAGCCACCACCCCACATTCTAGAATCCTCCACCCTTTCTTCCTAAAAGAAAAAAACAGGTTTGTTGAGCAGCCTAACCCCTCTAATTCCATCTCTCTGTCCTTCTCTCCATTTCCCATTCCCACTCCCCACACCCATTGTTTTTGTTTTGTTTTGTCTTGTTTTGTTTTGTTTTACAGCGAATGACAGCGATCTACTCATGGAGGAGGGCATGGCGTTCACCATAGGTCAGTGCTGAGCTCCTCTTCAGAAAGCAGTGGCTCCCCAAGCAGAAGCAGTGGCGCTGGCCTAAGCCAGGCAGTCCGATGAAGGACTAATAAAGCCAATCAGCATAATGAAATAATTCAGATGCACAGTAAATCTGATTAAATAATATCCTCGAGCCCCATCTTCCTAAATGAGATACTTACCAACACATTTAGGAGACGGCAGCCGTCCAACCTTTAATTCTGTTACCAGCGTAATGTGGTGTTTGGTTTTTTGTGTTTTGTGATTTTTTTTTTTCATTAACACCCAGCAACTAGAGGCGATTATGTCCCTTGCTTCCTGTCAGCAAGTGGCATATACTCTCTGGCGACCATGTGATTGGTGTCACCACCAAATTCCAGTCACCTGAGACCCCGAAGGCATCATATTTCTGGCTGTGGGGCTTAATGGAGAAGCAATTAGAGTGAAATAAGAAAATTGTTATTTGCTGATTAATGAACATTTTGAGCATGTTTTAAAAATTCAAATATTTAAAAAAACTGACTGATATTTATAAGAGGGACTGGTGTTTGGGTGGTTATTATCCACAGGGTCCTAATTAAGGCTTGATTAAAATGCCCTTTTTTCTCGAAAAAATTACGATCTAGACAACTTCATACATTTTTGAATGCCATAGCGTTTCCTTTTCCTACTGTTTAGTTTGTAGCATACTATGTAAGCAACATCACTTATCAGCGCTTGCGAGATGACAACACGAACCCGTGGGAGGAAGCACTTGGAGGGAGGGGGGAGAACCTTCTTATTCTCATTTTTGATAATCTGCCGAAATAATGTTTGACAAGAATATGATTAGATCACTGCAGTAAATATCTTCCCTCTTACAGAGCCAATTATAACCGAGGGATCCCCTGAATTTCAAGTGCTGGAGGATGCATGGACTGTGGTCTCCTTGGACAATCAAAGGTGTTTGCTTCCTGCCCGGTTGCTTTTAAATTGAATAGGAAGGGAAGGTTTGTCCGACGACGCGGGTGAGCAGCTCCCCGTCCCGCCGGCGCTTGCGCGCGTGCTCATCGCTACCTTGTGTGTTTCAGGTCTGCCCAGTTCGAGCACACAGTTCTCATCACGTCGGGGGGTGCGCAGATCCTGACCAAACTGCCCCACGAGGCCTGAAGAGAGACCCGAAGGTCTCAGAGACGCGGCGTCTTTTTTCTTAAATTGCTGAAATCCAGCTGGAGAACTGTTAGAAGAGACAGGCTAACGGCACGCCTAACCTACCTAGCACCTAGCAGAGCCTTGGGGAAACGCGGTGCGGGTTGGGGGCAGTTGGAAACTTAAGATCTGAAGCTGGGATCTGGCAGTGCGGCTTCGGAGAGTCGGATCTTGACTCCGGGCTCTGCTTCCCAACGCGGGAAACGCATCTGGGAAGGAGTATGGACGCCTTCATTTGGAAGATGAGGGAGTCCTTGAAATGCATAGTTCTCTCTTTCCCTTGTGTTGACGCAGCCCAAATAAAAAGCTTTCACCTCTTAAAACCACTGCGTCTTGTGCTCCTTGCGTCTGTGACAGTTACTAGGGGAAGAGGGTAGGTGGTTAATTTGGGGGTCTGAACTTTTAACACGCGCGCGCGCAGAAAGGAAAACCCGAGTCTAGCTGTTAGGAATTTTTCAAAAGTCTCTTTTTATCCCACATTGGCTGGCCCCAGGGGCGCTCGCCGCGGCCAGCTGCCCTCCAACCCTCCCGGTTCTTTCCCCTTCATAGCTACTTTGCGATGAAAAGATTAGCCCGCGAATGAAAGAGTTAACTGCAAATATTTCCTTGCCTGTGGACCCTGGGCCTGGCCCTTCCGCAGGGGTTATCACTCCAAAAACATGACTTTCCTGGTGACCTGTGGCTCCTCCTCCCTGGCCCACAACCTGCCCTGCTTGGCCATCCCAAAGGTAACTTCTGAGAGACCCTCTGTCCTACACACAAAGGTAAGCTAGACCTTTTGTTGCCCTAGGAATTTGAGCGTAGGTTCCACTCGCCCAGATTTGAGCAGTGTCTGGTCCCTAAATTGACGTCTCCCAATACTGGCTCTCTTCAGACCCACCCTAATGAGCATCCCTGCAAGAGGAGACACGGAACTTCTGAGGACAAGGGCCTAGTTAGTCGGGACTGGAGCTGGCGAGTTTAATTCTGGTTTCAGTCTGCCAGCAGCTCCATCTGCTTCAGAAGCAGGAAATCCAAGGGTCCACATTCTGCATCTCCCAAGGCTCATTCCCATCCTGAGTGCCCTCCCTTCCCTTGCCCACGCTTCTCAGGACCTCTTCACACCTGGGCTCAGAGGTGGAGAGGGTTGGGCTTCTAGCAAGCCATGTAGAAATTAGTCTCCCTCTGGTCATGGTTTTAGAGTGTGTCCCGCCTGTCAGTGGTTGCTCTAAGTCTTTTTTCTACTGAGGCGGGTTTTACAAAGCTGCCATCCACTAAATATAGATTTGGCTCAGCTCCAGAGTACCAAGGAAATATGGACACGTGTCATTGCCATCTTTGTGACACTCAGAGTGTGGGAAAAGTTATAGGAAACTGAGGCCAATGAGCGCGCTTGGAAAAGTGGCTAATTCGAGCTTTTCCCTGAATTCGGGATTCTTTTGGGCATCCTCCAACCCTTCCTGCCCCCCTTCTCTGCATCCAAGGATATAGCATTTGGACAGAGGTGATTCTGATTCTAGTGGATCTGAGAGCTGGAAAAGATGAGACGGGTTGAAGATTTACAAGATTCATAGGAAAACTTTTGGGGTGCTAGTGAGGTGGCCAAGCAAAGGCCTACAGACTGAGGCTGCTGCCCCAGAGCAACCCGGATTTTCTAGAGAGGAACAAGGCCCAGATGGTGTTGGGAGAATTTTGCCAGAGAATGACTTCAGTTCTCTCCTAGATTAGTCAGAGCACAACGATTAGCCAGTATCTTATCTACAGATCTGTTTACCTGGAGATTCCCCAAGAATAATTTCATTAGGACCACAGAATTTTACCAACCAGTGGGATAACACGCTGCTTTTTTCCGAGGTGGAGGTATTTATGGGACAGGTTTATAATCCCACGTATTAAAGTGACTAACCTAAAGTTTAAATATTATACATATATATGTATATATACTAGCACCAGCCAATAGTCAGCAGCTCCGTAGGAAAAAAACTTGAATTAGAACAAACTCCATTTAACACGATTTGAAGTTGAAATTAGGAAGCAGATTTTAAAATACCTTGTCCATGCTGCCACTCCCAATCCTGACAAATGAACTGGCCCCAAACCTCACCCCGGGGGGCAGGGATTCCAGCCACGTGTGACCACTGCTAACACCACCAGGCACCCGGTCCTGTAGTGTCTCCAACAGGTTCTACTTGGAATCCAGGGCTCCCAGGATAAATGGGAGAGTTTTGTTTCCTCTATGAGTTGGGACAAGCGAAGATCTAAGCAAATTGATGTTTCAGAACAGGTGTTGCCTTAGCAGTGGGGGTTGGAAGGGATCCACCCTGGGCTCTTAGGATGGAGATAAGATCACACATTGAGAAGCTAGTCAAGGCCGGGCATCTCAGCGCCGCCATCCCTCCCGGGACCTGCTTCTTTGGGGCTAAGAAATAATTCCGGAGTGTAGACATTCCCTTGTCCAGATATAATTCATTTTTAAAATAAGCCAGGCTCTGAAACCGTTTCCCGTGCGGGTCCTTTGTTCCATGGAGCCAGTCCCGTCCCCTGCGCTGCAAAAGACTTGGATCCCCCCTCCAGATGTGAACGGTAGACAGTCCTGGAGACCATCGCGACCTCTCTCTCCATCCCCCACCCTGCAGTTCTCGGGAATAAACTGGTCCTGGGCAGCCCAGCCGTCGGGTTTCCTCAAGCGTTGCCCTGGCACTCGGAATCTCCGGCCCTGCTTCCCTCCTTCCCAAACCCAAACCCGCGCCAGCCGCGGCGGTCACTTACGTGGACAGGGCCGGCGAGGCGCGCGGGAGACCAGAGGCCCGGGCGGCATCCGCTGCTGCGCAGGGCGCACCACACTCCACACCGCGTAACAGGCGCTAGGAAAGAGCAATTAAACCCACAAGTGCAACACGGAAATCAAGAGGAGTGGAACGGCTCCAGGAGTTGTCTAGTGGCGGAGTCATTAGCTGGTTGTTGCTACAAAGCCTCACCGTGTGCTTCGGTGATTAAGGGGGAAAAGAAAAAAAAGAAAAAAGAAAAAGAAAGAAAGAAAGAAAAATCTTTTTAAACGTTGGCAAACCCGTTATTGGTTTGGAGGATTGGTTGCTTTGTTTTGCTTGGCTTTTGTTTTTCTTTTTGCTCCAACCACGCTCCCTGAAATATTTCTACCCCCAACATTGTACCCTTAAACCAAAGGAGAGGAATTCCGCGAGCTGCAGCTGCTGCTACAGAAGTTAAAAAAGAGAAGCCCCTTCCACTAATATCTGTAAGGACAGCACCGATGTAATTTGTTTTGAATGTTCATGTTTATTGGTGTTCCCTCTGCCAAAATGTGCTTTGATTACAGAGGTTTGTCCTGTGATCATTGCGCACTCTAGACAGGGGAAGGTGCACCGGCGAAGGTTCAGCTCAGGCCAGATCAAATCCCGGGCTGTTTAACGCTGAAAGGCTGCATGTTGCTATTAGTGTTAAATATATGGCTAATTATGCGTATGAAAATTAAACATCAGTGTTATGCTAATGGGGCGCCTTCAGCTGCGGATCCGAGCACTTGAGACTACCATTTAATCAAATGAATCAGTAACTAATACATCTGCACGTGTGAACTTTCACAAGATCATTTCCCCGTTCCCGTCACACCGCTAAATTATGAAAGAAATAATTATCAACACTTTCTAATTACCTAACAAAGTAATTTGGGATTCACCGTGGGGCTGGCGGGATAGGGAACCAACAGCCCCTTCGCAGCCAACGTGGTGCGCGCCACGCCTCACGGGGGTGGCTGTGTGGTGGCGGCTGCGGGGGGCTTTTGTGCGCTTTTCTGTGCTTAGCGCCCCGTTAGATAGAAGGCGCCGTGGCAGCTTCTGCCTCTACCAGCCCTGCCCCAGGTCCAGTGGCGCCCGGTTTGACCCCTGGAGATGAGGAGGATTCTGGGCGACAATGAGAGACATGTCCACACACAGACACGCGAGCCCACCACTGGCCTGGTTTTGCGGCTGGTTTCGGTGTCCCCCAGGACTCCTCCACCCCGGGTACTCTCGCCAGACCCCAGGAGGCCGGAAAATGACCACCTGGCGTCCGCAGCTAAAGCAGAACTGAGCCCGCCAGCTCCTAGGCTCCACTTTGTGCTGCGCCCTTGGGGCGAGTGAGCCGGGGCGCTCCGCGCAGAGGGAGTGGAGAGGGGAGGGGGAGGCGGAGGAAGGTTGGGAGGGAAAGAGGGAGCGGGTGTTGCGGGGAGGGGGGCGGTGCGGCCGCCTTTCCTGGGAGGAGAAGCGCGGGTTCCTGGCTCTCCGCGCGCACCGTTTTAATCAGACCGGTGCAGCCTCGAGCTGGTGTGGCCAGCTTGGCCTGGAGCAATGCGAGCGGGCCCCAGGGAGCGGCGGCGGCGCGGCGGCCGAGTGAGTGAGTTGGCCCGGAGGGCCCCAAACCCGCCCCCGGGGATGTGGCAAAGCGGACCCAGGCCAGGGAGGCGCCGCCAGGAGAGCGCTGCGCTAGGCACAGGACTCTCGGGAGGATAGCGCTCTGTTGACTGCCTCGGCGCCCCCATTGCGCGACTCCGCGTACGGGAGGCCGCGGCCGGGCACCAGAGCCGCCCTAGCTCTGCACCGGACCGGGTGGAGATGGCTAGGAGAAGCGGTGCCCTGGTCCTCGGTGCTGGGGGCGGGCGGAGGGTGGGGACAGTAGGAGGGGGTGGGCGGCAGCGCCGAGCCACTGGTTGGCTTCTGGGAAGTGAGGCGCGCAGGGGAGGCGGGAGGCTGAAGAGCCGCGGGCCGCGGAGGTCCCGGCGCGGGCGCCGCAGCCCATTGTGCGCCCCACGCTGCGCGCTCTGTTGCAGAGGAGCCCCGGCCGAGAAGTGTGGATGCGTCTCTCCCGAGGCCCGGCCGCCTCGCCCGCTCTAGTCCAGCGGAGCCGGAGCGCCTCGGACCAATCCCCGGTGATTATGCAAGACAGCGGACCAATCAGCTCCGCCAGCTTATGAATATTTATGACCTTGGCTGAGTCAAAGCTTTGAAGCGAGTTTGGGGAGCTCGGCAGCATCATGCTTAGACTTTTCAAAGAGACAAACTCCATTTTCTTATGAATGGAAAGTGAAAACCCCTGTTCCGCTTAAATTGGGTTCCTTCCCGTCCTGAGAAACACAGAGACCCCCAAAAGGGAAGCAGAGGAGAGAGAGACCCACACCCAGACCCCGCGAGAAGAGATGACCATGACCACCATGCCAGAAAGTCTCAACAGCCCCGTGTCGGGCAAGGCGGTGTTTATGGAGTTTGGGCCGCCCAACCAGCAAATGTCTCCTTCTCCCATGTCCCACGGGCACTACTCCATGCACTGTTTACACTCGGCGGGCCACTCGCAGCCCGACGGAGCCTACAGCTCGGCCTCGTCCTTCTCCCGACCGCTGGGCTACCCCTACGTCAACTCTGTCAGCAGCCACGCGTCCAGCCCCTACATCAGTTCGGTGCAGTCATACCCGGGCAGCGCCAGCCTCGCCCAGAGCCGCCTGGAGGACCCAGGTACGTGCGCCTGCCAGGGAGAGGAAGAGGTACGAAGGGAGGGAGGGAGTGGAAGGGAGAGAGGAGGAGGAGGAGGAGGAGGAGGGGAGAGAGAGAGAGAGAGAAGGGAGAGGAGAGGAGGAGAGAGAGGTGGGAAAGGGGTGGGGAGGGCGCCGGAGGAGTGAAAGGTTTCGGGTATCAATAAATCCATCCCTGTCATAGCAAAGAAATTAAAAAAATATATATCCACCCCAACTTGCAACTATCCAGCAAAGGATAAATCCGAGAGCGTCCCCTGGCATTGGCTGGGCCTCTGGGCGGCTCCGTGCGCCGAGCACACAATGCCCTGCTGGGAAACAGAAACCCACATGTGCACGTATTAGTCTCGGTAATTATTTATTGCGTAGCGCTATAAACAATGTATGCAATTAAGGGTAATTAAACCTCAACTACCGCCTGCAAAAAATAGCAAACTTTCGCTGCAGAGGCAGGAGCTGCGCGCCTTGGGAACTGCCCCAGTCCGCCTGCGGCGGCCCCGGTCGGGCCCTTTGGACTCGGCGGGGCCCTTCCCTGGCTTTAGGAGTTTCTTGAGCGTTCTCACTTCTGGTCCTGCCTCTGCCACCCCTCTGTGGTCACTTGCTCTCGGCTCCCCGCGCTAAAGGCAGTCCCTCGCCTTCACAACGGCCCCCACTTCTGCTGTCCCTCCAGGAGCTGACTCCGAGAAGAGCACAGTGGTGGAAGGCGGTGAAGTCCGCTTCAATGGCAAGGGGAAAAAGATCCGCAAACCCAGGACAATTTATTCCAGTTTGCAGTTGCAGGCTTTGAACCGGAGGTTCCAGCAAACTCAGTACCTGGCTCTGCCCGAGAGGGCGGAGCTCGCGGCCTCCTTGGGACTCACGCAGACGCAGGTACCTCGCCGCTGCCCCACAGTGGCGCCACGCAGGCTTCCCGCGGCCCACCTGCGCCCGGAGCTTCATTTCTTGCTTTCTGGGCCTCAGGGGTCGGGGTGTGTGTGTGTGTGTGTGTGTGTGTGTGTGTATGTGTGTGTGTGTGTGTGTGTGTGTGTGTGTGCGCGCGCGCGCGTGTGTGTGTGTGTCCCACCCCTGGCTCTTCCAATGTCTCTACTTCCTCCGTAGTTCTCTGCCCTGGCTCTGTCGCTGCACTCTGTACTCTGCGCTGCCAGCCGCCGGCCCTCCATCCCTGGACAATCTAATTAGGGCGCAAGAAGGATTTCCCTAGGCGTTTTGTTTGGAGACACTGAGGTCACACGTGCCCGAACAACTGGAACAATAGACTCGGGGGTTAATCCCTTCTTTGCCTTTAAAGTGTGTGGCTAATCACTCAGGGCCTGGGCCCGAGCCTCTGTATCCCTCCTCCTCCTCCTGTTTCTCACCAAGTTGGGGGGGGGCGGATCCTATCCTCCGCCCTCTCACCTCCCAAGTCCCAGACCCTGGAGGAGAAACGGAACCTTCCTTCCCTGGTTTCTCTAAGATTCCAGGGACCCTTTGGGCGTTCTGATCACGACTGGCGCGGGTGTCCAACATCCGGGCCGGGATTTGGAGCAGAGTTGGGAGAAGCTAACTAAGGAAAGATTGATTTGAGTCCAAATGAAAAGTTTAACAAAATCCTGTGGCCTCCTCAGTCAGCCCTCAACTCACTCAAAGGCAAAGAGAAGGCGGGTTGCCTTGCAAATAAATTTCCTCCACTTCTTTTCTCCATTCGATTCTTTTATTGATGTTCATACTGGAATTGAAGACGACGTTATGCAGGCGTCTTCCCCAGACGATTGCTGGGCTCGGGCTGGGTCCCGGACAGGCGAAGGCCTGGATCCCTGCACCACTCACCACCACGCTCTCTGGCTCTCAGAGAGCTGCCCCTGCCGGCCAACGGCGACCGGCGGTGGGGCCTCTTTGATTCTTATGGGGGAAGTGGGGTGGGTGTACCTCTCCAGCAGGGAGCTGCCGGGTCGCGCAGAGCGGGGGTGGGGGTGGGGACGGAATCCTCTCTCGCTGTCCCACGGCCCCCTAATCTCCCGAGGACCAAGGCAGGGACAATGGACCTAGACCGAGTCACGTTGTTGTCCGCTTTTGCAGGTCAAGATCTGGTTCCAGAACAAGCGCTCCAAGTTCAAGAAGCTGATGAAACAGGGCGGGGCGGCTCTGGAGGGTAGCGCGCTGGCCAACGGCCGGGCGCTGTCTGCCGGCTCTCCGCCGGTGCCGCCCGGCTGGAACCCCAACTCCTCTTCCGGGAAGGGCTCGGGCGGCAGCGCGGGCTCCTACATCCCCAGCTACACGTCGTGGTACCCCTCGGCGCACCAAGAAGCTATGCAGCAACCCCAGCTCATGTGAGGTTGCGCGCCCGCACCCGCCCGCCCCCTTCCCGTCTCCCTCGGCCCGGGCCCCTCCCGCCTCCGGGTCCATCCACCCCGTCCGCGTGCCCTGGGTCCGGAGGAGAAGGGCCCAGAGGGAAAGAAGAAGGAACAGTGAAGGCAGGACGCCCGCCGCCTCCTCCGAGTCCCGGGCGGTCTGGCCCGGCGACTTCCCTGGAGCCCACGCCCCTGCCCGAACCGCGGCCTCGGCCGCGCGGGGACAGCAGAGCGCGGCCTCGGAGCACAGGCGCAGCGGCCCGAGACGGCGGGAGCCGCAGCAAGCGCCCGCCGGACCCGACCGCCGACCTGCAGCTGTACGCGACTATCAGGAAAACAAGAAACAAAAAACAATGTAGAAAAAGCAAAAGCTCTTTCTGTCCTGTCCGTCTCTTGTCTCCTTTCGCTCTGTATCTGTGCGCTGACGAAGTCGAGGTTCTCGTCCGTCCGCTGTCCTCGTTCTTCGGCCTCTGAAAAAAGTCACCAGGTCGGAGGAGGCTTGGTTCGCCGGGCCACCCAGTTCCGGATACTGGAACGTTTTGTCTTTTCGGACCTTTTCCTGGACCTGCCTGATCATCTGTGTGGCTCGTTCGGGGACTGGGGGAAATTGGAGGGAGGGGGTTTTATTTATTGAGAAATGGACTTCGCCTGAGGCTGAATGTTTGGCCAATTTTCGGTTCTGTGGGGCGCGAGGAGCGCAGGGTCCAAACGTACCCATTATTTTAAACGCACTCGGAAAACGAATAAGGAGGACCTGGTGATTTTTAATTTATACAATAACTTTTGTACTTCGCTGGTATGGAGAGGTTGGAGCCGAATGATTTGCATTTTTTTACATGTCCCGTATTATTTTAAAAAGGAAAAAACAGAGAAAGAAATGAAGCCAACACAAGTTCCTCATCTCGGGAAGAACGCTTGATTGCTTTGCCTGGTTAAGAAGGAAAATCCTAATTCTTTCCTTGTGGAGAGAGAGAGAGGAGTGATGGGCAGGGAGAGAAAACAGGCAGGGGTGCGCCAGTGCCCTGATGCCAGTGGGCTTTAAAGTAAGAGGAAAGCAGCTTTACGGCAAACCCCAGAGGCTCGACCACAGAATAATGCCAGTCATCACCCTGAATGCACAGTCTCCAGTGCAGGATCTAATTGTTGTACATATTATTATTGTTATTAATTATTATTGTTATTATTATTGTTCGGTAAACATGTTGCACAAGCTTAGCTTTTTTTTTTTCGTTCTGTTGTGTGTGGCTGTAAAACCCGATGCTTTGTGAAATGAGAATCTTGACATTTTACTTGTGAAATTTGGAAAATGTGATCAATTGAAATCAACCGTGTTTTGTGTTCTCTATGTCAAAGTTTAGTTTTATATTGAGAATGTTAACTTATTGCTTTGTATCTTGGGGGGAAACAGAACTTTGTAAATAAGTTATAAAGTTTCTTTGAGACAGTAAAATTATGGTTTCGAGAAAGAGTTGCCGTCTGGTGTGCTGTGTGAGGGGGTGCTGGGGCTGGGCCAGTAGGCTGCCACCTCTGGGGACAGATAAGGCAGGGGCAGCAACTCCTGGCTCCAGACATAGCAGGATAACGGCGGAGTCCTGTGAAGCCCTCGCTGGGACAATTCCTCAGGCTTAACTCCTGACCTCCAAGGGTCTGATCCCTGCCTGGGTTAGAGGGTGGTGGCAAGTGTCCCTGGGAAGGGGAATCAGGAACAGGTGCGGCCTGGCAGAGCCAGGACTCAGAAACCAAAGGGACTGATATGAGATGAAAGCAGAGCTCACAAGCAGCCGCCCTGTGAGATGTGAGTGCCCCCTGCGCCCAGTCACCTCGCGAGAGGCCTGGAGGCCTGAAAGTGGAGACACCCGACTTTGCCCCTCGCCTCCGCCAGGATCTGGCCTCCCGGCTTTTGCTTGCCCGCAGGGCGCTGGATGTCGACGCGGAAAAGACTAGGCCAGACGCCGGAAAGGGGCCGGAAGGACACGTCTGTCATGCTACCCCCCAATCAATCAGTGAGCTCCGGGGGACAGTCCCAAGGCGCCACCCGGGCCCCTCCACAGTCACTCCCACCCACTCGGGCCCGGCCATAATGAGAGGCCCATTCCTGCCTAATGACCCCGGGCTTTTCTCTGGCCTGGGAGAAGCGGAGGTGCCGAGGGAGGGGCAGGTGGGCTCCTCCGACTCTTTGGAACCTGAGAGCTTGTCAA